>NC_090749.1:105419194-105516694 GCF_036898095.1 Palaemon carinicauda
CTCTCTCTCTTTCTCTCTCTCTTTTAACCCATAAACCTTAAACATCCTTTTATTCGATAAGCCGTTAATCGTTTTGTGCAGAGAGAGAGAGAGAGAGAGAGAGAGAGAGAGAGAGGAGAGAGAGAGAGAGAGAGAGAGAGACTCACACAGGAAATACACACTTTTTCCTTAGCCCGCGAAACTCTATGTGGCAACTTAGACTTACCGGACATTACCCAATACTAACCCCCCCCCCCCCCCCGGGAAAAATAACCGTTTGTGTGTGTGTGTATATATACACATACACACACAAAACAACAAACTCATTTCTAGTCCACTGCAGGACAAAATCCTCAGACATGTCCCTCATTCACGTCTGGGGCTTTTGTCCGACTATCATCACCACGCTGGACATACTGATTGGTGATGGTGGGAGACTTTTTAGTCTGATCAAACAGCAAACCAACCTAGTATGGGAGGGCGCCCCGACTAGTTACAGCTTTTGCTGATCGTGGTTATGTGCAGTATTTTATATCACGTATGTGTATATATGTATATATGTGTATATAGCTATACAAGTCTTAACTGTGTGTGTGTGTGTGTGTGTGTGTGTGTGTGTGTGTGTGTGTTGCTTTAAGGCAGTGCACTAACCTCTTCCTGATGCCCAACTAACTCCCTCCCCCTCCCCCTCCCTCTCTCCCTTTAAGGGAGAAGAGAGGGAGTGTCTTGCAGGGAAAATACTATTATTATGACGTACAGTGTCTGGGCTGGCAAGGGCGTAGAGAGAGAGAGAGAGAGAGAGAGAGAGAGAGAGAGAGAGAGAGAGAGAGAGAGAGAGAGAGAGATTAAAAATTCTTTTACATATATATTCCATAACAAATGTTGAGAGAGAGAGAGAGAGAGAGAGAGAGAGAGAGAGAGAGAGAGATTAAAAAATTCTTTTACATATATATTCCATAACAAATGTTGAGAGAGAGAGAGAGAGAGAGAGAGAGGAGAGGAGAGAGAGAGAGAGAGAGAGAGAGAGAGAGAGAGAGAGAGACTAAAATTTTTTACATATATATTCCTTAAGATGTTGAAAAATATAAAATATTCTTTTTTTAAAAATTTCCAAAATATATAATTCCTATCTTTTAAATTAAAAAAGCAATAAATTAAATTTTCTTTCTAATTAATATTTTAAAGAAAATATAAAAAAATAAAATTCTAAAAAAAACATTGAAAAAAATTTCAATTTTCATACTTCAAAAATCAAAATTTAGTATCCAAAATCTAAAATAAAATAAATAAAGATATCTATCTCCAAAATTAGAGCTAAAAAAATTGAGGTGTAATATTTTTTTCAACTTACAAATCAAAAATCAAAATTCTATTCTCCAAAATTGGAAAGAAAATTAAAATGATCTTCTAAATTAAAAAAAAAAAATCCAATGTATAAAAAAATCAAAATATCTAATCTGTCAAAGTTATAAACAAAATCAAAATTTCTAGTCTTCCAATTAATAAAATACTCCAAAAATAAAAGAATTTTTCTTATCTTTCAACATTTCCAAAAAAAAAAATCTTTTCCTAAGCGACTTTAACAAAAGATAATCATTTACCTTCAAAGACTCAGAACAAGGAAAATAAATTGCCAATGACCCGGATACATGTGAGAGAGAGAGAGAGAGAGAGAGGAGAGAGAGAGAGAGAGAGAGAGAGAGAGAGAGAGAGAGAGAGAGAGAAAAACTGTCTTGCATTGTAAGATCTTAAGAATTTCCTGAGGGTGAAAACCATGTCCTTTTGACTAACCCTCCTAATGCTACTACTACTACTACTAGTAGTAGTAGTAGTCTATGAACCAAAAGAATAAACTATCACTGATAATAGTGGTATAATTATTAACTAAATCCTTTAACAAGTCTTATTGCATGAGGTGTGTAGCTTGCTTAATGATGAAAAGAGAGAGAGAGAGAGAGAGAGAGAGAGAGAGAGAGAGAGAGAGAGAGAGAGAGAGAGAGAGAGAGAAGGTGTGGAGACCTCAGTGTATATTTAAATGTCAGACAACACCAGTGACCTTGAATCAATCTCTCTCTCTCTCTCTCTCTCTCTCTCTCTCACTCTCTCTCTCTCTCTCTCTCTCTCTCTCTCTCATACTGCAGTTATTCACATGGTAAACTATCTTATTCTGACAGGTTAAACATTCTTAAACAAACAACAAAACAATAAACAAAAGCCACAAACAGCTTCAAATGCCATCGATTCTACTCTTTGACAACACTGCATGACGTCACTGTGACGTCATAGATTGTTTTGCTTAACACCCACGTGTCGAGAGGAGGGGCTGCCCATATGTGCTATAAGGGCTCCTGTATTGGCTTCGATATTAAAGAATATAATTAAATTCTTATGTCAACTATGTTAATATATAACAAAATTAATAGCCAGTTATATTCAACTTTTGATTATAAATTAATTATTCAATAAAACTACAAAAAATGTGGTAAACAGTATGAAAAATAATTTTGTAAGAGACATTTTTATTTATTTGAAAAATTACTAAGATATTAATTTAATTTTACTTTAATCTTGGAAGAGAGAAATTAAAATTTTCATTTAATTTTAGAAAATAGTTTTTAGTTAATTTTGGATAATATGAATTCAATTTTTTCCAATTTTGGATAAAATTCTATTTTTAAATATTTTGGAAGATTAGAAATTTCAATTTGATTAATTTTATGATGATAATTTAATCATTAATTTTCTCAATCCTTCGATTATGATTTCTTTTACCAACTCCTGCAGCTTCTCCTCACTGTCTCCAATCAATTAAGTATCATTAACAATCAGTAATCCTTCCCCATTCCAGTGGAGTACTCAGTCCATAAGGATATTAATTCACATTGAAAAAAAGTCTGTTTTCGCCTGACTTTTGCATTTGTGGCTGACTCCGGCTCTTCGAGCCGTTTGAATAGCATTATTTTTATTATTGTTATTAATTTTATTGTTAGTATTATTACTACTGTATTGTTGTTATTATTAGTATTAGTATTATTACTATTATTATTATTATTCTTATTATTAATGTTATTGTTATTATTAATTTTATTATTATTATCATTATTATTATTATTATTATTATTATCATTATTATTATTATTATTATTACTATTATTATTATAATTATTTTAATTATTATTTATTATTATTATTATTATTATTGTTATTAATTTTATTAGTGGTATTATTAGTATTAGTATTATTAATTATTACTATTATTATTATTATCATTATTATATTATTACTATTATTATTATTATCATTATTATTATACACACCTAACTACAGTCGCAACGAAGATTCCGGGAGAAAGACAAAAAAACAGAGAACCAACAGTATCATATTAAACTATACCTAACCCCCTTCAGAAGTTCAAACTTGCAGCGAATGTTCTCATGTCGAACACACTGACACGAGTCCCTCTTCATATTTCATATTTGATATACCTATTTTAACGTTGTTACCGATTTTAAAATATTCTACATTAACTATTCACTGCTTCTCATGTACTGTAGTTTATTTATTTCCTTATTTCCTTTCCTCACTGGGCTATTTTTCCCGTTTGGAGCCCTTGGGCTTATGATGCTTTTCCAATTAGGGGTGTAGCTTAGCTAGTAATAATGAAACAACTGTTTTTATTTGTTTTAAACTGTATTACACAGTACTGGACAAAATACAGCACCTATAGTCAATTTTTTTAGCGAGGCAGATTTGCACCGACTCGCAGCAGTTCCCTTTTAGCTTGGAAAAGTTTCCTGATCGCTGATTGGTTGAACAAGATAATTCTAACCAATCAGATAGCAGGAAACTTTTTCTGAGCTAAAAGGACACCGCTGCGAGTTAGTACAAATGCGCCTCATTAAAAGAAATTGTCTATAGCATATTCAGCTATGTAACAAGGAGCAGCAAGTGGAGGCCAATATCGTTATATGAGTGAATTTCAAGTCCTTGTCTATTAATGACTCTTCCATTTGGTGTTATATAACTTCATGCGCTCGTTTCCCAGTATCTGGTGAATTGTAAAAACAATCGCTTCAGTCTTTTGTCTCAGGGCTGAAATACACACAATTGTTCTAGAAAGGAAAAAGGGGGACCTGAGAGTTATTTCCTTAACGTCTGGCTGTATTTTACAAAATTCTAGACGCATAAATAATCAACGAAGAAATTACGGTGTTGGAAGATGCCTGACAAATGTGGTCATGAGAGAGAGAGAGAGAGAGAGAGAGAGAGAGAGAGAGAGGAGAGAGAGAGAGAGAGAGAGAGAGAGAGAGAGAGAGAGAGAGAGAGTTATACATACATTACGAAAAGAACCACAGAAGACCCATATCGCAAAGGGATTTTACAGTGTCTTCGGTAATTATCAAAGCTTAAAGTTAAATTTTACCATCGTAATGATGTACAATACAACAGATTAACGACAGTTGATTAACCTTACAGTAATATTAATTGAATGAAGCATTCTCTTCTGTGGCCAGGAGGAAGGACAAAAACTCGTGTTGGAGAACTGTCTTAGAAATTACAGCACAGGGCCTTTGTAAGAATTGATGCGAACAAGATAATGTCTAAACCAAGGTGATTAACCCTTTTACCCCCGGGTTATTTGTAATTTCCAACCCTTAATCCCCAGGCATTTTATTTTTTCAAGCACATTTGCAATATATATTTTCTAAATTGCTCTAACAGCCTTAATTTTTGTCATAGAGAGGTCAGGCTGGTCTCATTCTCTTGGAAAATGCCTGAAGTTTCTCATAAAGTTATCAAAAATATGCAAAAAAAAAAAAATGTAAATAGCAGTGTTTTCCAAGGACGTACCAGTACATCCATGGGGGTAAAGGGAGGAGTTTTGTGAAACGTACCAGTACGTCCATTGGGGGTAAAACGGTTAATAACATATCATAAATTCTATCGAGATCTTTCTCAAAAGAAAACTACAGGCTAACACCTCTTTTTGGCGAGTTATTCTGAAAAGGACTGTATCAGTCAGTTAATAATTTACATGGATGAGCGATCTAGCATTTCATGAGATATGACGTCCTATATCTTTTTTGCAAATCATGAAGTACCGGTAACGTAATTTCGTGTCAAAGATACAAATGGAAGAACCAACGTACTTTTTTGGATAAAAGAGAAGTAACACAATTTTGTGTTGAAAACACATTTTCATTATGAAATAAATTTTTGAACATACTTACCCGGTAGTTATATATATAGCTATACGTTCCTAACGTCCGGCAGAAATTTCAAAACTCGCGGCAATCGCAGATTGGGTAGCCAGGTGTACTACCTGCGTGCCCCTAGCGAGGTACCTGGAACCATTCCATGATTCCTCAGATCTTCCATGCCTCTAGTCTCTAGAGGGGAGGAGGGTGGGAATTTAATTATATACAACTACTGGGTAAGTACAGTATGTTCAAAAATTTATTTTATAATGAAAATATAATTTTTAAACATAAGACTTACCAGGTAGTTATATATATAGCTGATTAACACCTTTGGTGGAGGGTTAGAGACAGCCAACATTATTGGAATTTTACTTAAGAGTTAATAAACAAGCTTAAGGGTTCGTACCTGATAAGGAAGCTGACTTCAATGAATTCCTTCATAATGTCCGCTTTCCTTATGAGATCCAGCGATCCACCCATGGGGCTGAAGACCTCTAGGAGCTGTCAAACCGGTCTAAAAACTTCTATGTGACAGGACCTCCTCCAATACCCTTGTTCCGGGGCGCTCTCAAGGAACAAAACGACCACCTGACTAAAGTCAATGATTGTGGAAGACTGTCGCAATCTCCACGAACAACCATAAAAATACAAAAATTCCAAGAGAAGAAAAGGGTATTAGGATTATGGGAATGTAGTGGTGGATCCTTCCCCCACTACTGCACTCGTTGCTACGAATGGTCCCAGAGTGAAGCAGTCCTCATAAAGAGTCTGGACACGTTTTAAATAATGTGAAGCGAACACAGATTTACTCCTCCCAAAGGTTGTGTCCATAATACTCTGCAACGATTTATTCTGCCTGAAGGCCACCAAAGTTGCTACAGTTCTAACCTCATGCGTCTGACTTAAAAACTCTTGCGGTCTGCCTTACTGCAATGTGCATGAGTTTCTCTTATCAAGAGCCTGAAGAAGAATGAAAGTGCATTCTTCGACCTCTGTAACGAGGGCTTCTAGACTGAGCACCAAAGAGGTTCTGTCTTGCCTCGCAACTTTTCCGCTCAGTCCAGGAAGAACTTCAGGGCTCTTACTGGACACAGGACCCTTCTCCAACTCCTCGCCAACCACATCCGAAAGGTTCGGAAACTCAAAAGCCATGGGCCAAGGTTGAGAAGAGCGTTTATTCTTGGCAAGAAAGCCTAACTGCAATGAGCCGATAGCTTTGTATCTCGAGGAAACCAACGTTTTAACTAAAAACATGAATCCCACTGACTCTTTTAGCTGTCGCCAGATTGACCAAAAATAGTGTCTTCATTGTGAGGTCCTTAAATGAAGCTGAATGCAAGGGCTGAAACCTGTCACTCTTAATGAACTTCAGGACTAAATCCAGATTCCAAGCTGGTGAATCCTGGAACTATGCTTTGATGTTTCAAACGATTAGAGAAGTTCCTGTAGGTCTTTAACATAAGAAAGGTCCAAGTGTTGGCCTGAATACGGTTGCTAACATATTCTTGTATTCCTTGATGGTAGAGGATGAAAAAATTACGTTTCCTTCAAAGATATAACAGGAAGTCAGCAATCTGAGTTATAGAGGTACTGGATGAGGAAACAGAGTTGACTGCACCACTCTAAAAACTTCCCACTTGGATCGGTAAACCTAGACGGTACACGTCCTTCTTGCTCTTGCAATAGCCCTAGCTGCTTCCTTCGAAAAACCTCTAGCTCTTGTGAGTTTTCAGATAATCTGAAGACAGTTAGATGAAGAGCTTGGAGATTATTGATGGTATCTTTCCAAGTGGAGTTGTTTGAGTAGAACTACTCTTAATGAAAAGCTTCTTGGAGTGTTTATCATCGATTCCAGAACCTCTGTGAACCACTTTCTTGAGGGCCAAAAGTGGGCCACTAGAGTCAATCTGGTCCCTTTGTGTGACCCAAATTTTTTGCATTACTTAGTAATGAATTTTGAACAGTGGAAAGCGTACACGTCCATGTCACGAGCTGTTCAACGTCACGTTCTACTTGATGCTTGACATCGTGTCCCGCTTGACGCTCGACGTCACGTTAAAGCAGAACCCTCGACGTCACGTTAAAGCAGAACCCTCGACGTCACGTTTGGCTGCTTGACTCCTTTGGTTAAAGCGGCTGAAACACGCCTTCTAACGATGGAGTTTTAAAGACGTTCGTTGTCAAGAACCTCTCGACTAGAAGCCTTAAGACGCTTGGCGTCCAGGTGTGAAGCTTCCTGATGCTCAGGGTCCAGGCCTGCAACTCTCTTGTTGTCCGCAGGCTGATAAACTTGCACGAGTGAAGAGAGTTCCTGTTGTATTGTATATCTTGCAGCATATTAAAATTAGGGTCCACTTGTTGTGGTACAGGAGACATCACATCTACCACAAGCTCGCTTTCTATGCTGTTTAAAGAGCGCGCAGAGCGCCCAGAAGACGATAACCAGACTGATGGAGGAGGAGGAGCATGAACCTAGGTCAAGCCAGGCTCAGACAACTGTCCTGCAACTGCGTGAGTTGGACATTTCTTGACAGTTGCTGATGTCCTTAAAGGACCCTTGGCAGGAGAGCTTTCTTCGTAGAATTAAAAACTCTCAGGACTGCTCCAAAGCCTACAACCAGAAGCTTGCGGTGTCACGATAGGACGGTGAATGACCGTGTCCACCTTCCTCTTCAGAGGTCTGGAAGCTTGACGCCAGCCTCGTCTGGGCGCTGCGTTATCCGAAGATGACGAAAAAACTTTTACCTCACCTTTCCTATGATGAAGGTGAGCGTCCTGGGAAGCGTCAAAAGGTAAAAGGTATGTTCGAGGAGGCGTCTGCTCGGGAGCTAAAGCCTCTGGTTTCTTTTTGTCATTCGACATTCCTTCTCCCAGGGGTTTGGGGAGCTTGGAAGAGAGCTATGGTCGATATTCCTTGGAAGAGGTCTATGGTTAGAACGTTTGACATTCCTTCTCCCAGGGTTTAGGGATAGAAGAAACACAGGTCCTAGCAGACACACCACCTATTTGAGGGATGGTGCTTAGGCCAAAACAAAGAGCCCAAAACTGGACAACTTCCTCCGATACACGAACCTTCAGGAATTGCTCGAAGTTCGGATGGATGAGGAGGTGGAAGTAAGCATCCTGGAGGTCTAAAGAAACCATCCAGTGGACCTTTTCTACTGTTGTAAGGACTGATTTCGATGTCTCCATGGAGAACTTGACTTCTAAACGAAGGCGTTGAGAGCAGTTACATCCAGGACCAGACAATCGCCTCCCTCTCCCAAAAGAGAGACATTTGATGTTGCATAGTCTGTCTCTTTGACTCCTCTCTGAATTTGGCAGAGAGGTCTATCAGAGTAACTAATAAAGGAGGTTTCACTAGGAAAAAAAATTTGGCATCCATCCTTTAGTAATAGCACGGACCAAAGGTCTGCTCCTCTCCTCTCTCAGGCTCGCCAGAATTAGTTAAGTCTGGCTCCTACTGTTGTCTGTGCGGTTTAGAGAAAAAGTATGCAGAAACTTTCTTGCTGATTAAGACACAAAAACCTGTGTCTTTGACCAACTCTTGAGGGAGAAGAGAGAAAGAAAAAAGGGGTGGTGCGTACCTCAATTCTGACTTCTGATTCAAAGTTATCCTGCCTCATTGCCTGCATTCCTTAAGAGACTCAGCGATCCACACAGGGGGCTGTAAAAGTCTCAGTGGGGCTGCCACAAGGTCCTCGACCTTAATGTGGCTAGACCTCCACCCTTGCTATCCTGGCATACCTGATAAGGAAGCTGGTTTCATAGGTTTTTATGCCTCATTTACCTGCATTCCTTAAGAGACTCAGTGACCCACCCAGGGGGCTGTAAAAGTCTCTGTGGGGCTGCCACAAGGTCCTTGACCTTAACGTGGCTAGACCTACACCCTTGCTATCCTGGCATACCTGATAAGGAAGTTGGTTTCATAGATTTTTGTCTCATTTACCAGCATTCCTTGAGAGACTCAGCGATCCACCCAGGGGGCTGTAAAAGTCTCTGTGGGGCTGTCACAAGGTACTCGACCCTAACGTGGCTAGACCTCCACCCTTGCTATCCTGGCATACTTGGATTGCATCCAGTCTCCCATCATCCTCAAAGCTCTATTAGATGATCGAGACAGCACCATCTTAGTAAACAGAGACTCCTTCGACGCCTTCCTTAGCGAAAACTCTGAAGGCGGGACGAGGAGCAGCAGGCACAAAATAATTCGGAAACTCTTCAGAAAAAACTCTCATGAGTTTCTATAAGTTAACCGAAGGATGAAGGAACTTAGGATCTTCTCCTACGAGAATTCCTCTAAAAGATAATGGAAAGGAGATTGTCGATCCTTTCTTCCTACAAGTCTCTAACCAAGGTAGAGATTTGTTTCCTAGGAGTTAACTCCTTAAGGTCCTGTAATTCTGGCCTCAATGGGTCCAGGATCATTACCTACTTTTACTTACTTTTAGGGGTTTATTTCTCGCCCTCCATTAGACACCAAGAGCCTGTACAGGCGGGCCTTGGTGTGTGAAAATAATTCTTCCAGTTAATATTTTCCTCTGTATATTTTCAGTTATATCACCTCGTATAACTATGTTCCAACGCTAGACGCTCGCGGTCATAGCGATCGGAACTAAGACGTTCTCGATCTCAACGTTCGGCCTAACTGGTGTAATCACAACATCTGAGTCCTGATGCTCGACGTCACGTCTAACAGGTTGCGTTAAGTCCAACTGTTGGATGCTAGACGCCATGCAACTGCTTGACGTTCGGCGCCAAATGACTCTCGGAACAATGACGTTCGCGGTTGAGACGCTCGGAACTACGTTTGAAACTCGGCGTCACGTCCAACCGCTTGACGCTCGACGTCACGTAACTGCTTGACGCTCGACGTCAAGTCCAACTGCAGGACGCTTGACGCCCTGCAACTGCTTGATGTTCGGCGCCACGTGATTCTCGGAACAATGGTGCTCGCGATTCAGACACTCAGAACTATGATGTTTGCGTTTAGAACATTCGCTCATCCAACAAGAGAGACAAAGAAGTTGCACTCAGTTCCAAACATCGTGTCAACTCTTACAGCATCGTTAGTAGTGCTGGACGCTCGACGTTCTACAGGAAGCTCGATGACGTCACGCTAATCATCCAATGACTTCCCGCTGCAAGCTCGATGACGTCACGCTCGGTGTTACGTGTCACGACTTCCAGCCACTCAACGCTTGGCGTAATATAGTCCATTCATTAACGCTCGGCGTCCTTCTTGATGCTAGCTATTTGTCTAGAAGGAAGTGAAATATGTAAGACGCCAGCTCTGTCTGTGAGCTGACTCAACCGACAGTGAAGATAACACTTTTACCTCGCCTTACAAACAGCGAGGGCGAGCGTCCTGGGAAGCGGCAACCGGAATGCTTGAGGGGACGTCTGCTTAAGCGCTAACGCCTCTCGTTTCCCTTCGCCGATCGACATTCCTTCTCCCAGGGGTTGGGGAGCTTGGAAGAGGTCTAAGGCTAGGATAACGACAGATTCGAGAAGACGCACCCTCAACTGACTGATTAAGATCACTGCACTAACTAGCACTGAAAATTTCACTTTTTAATATTCTTTCACATAAGACCAAAGGAAAGACATATAAGCCTTTTACCTTGTAAAAAGAAAGTACATCAAATGTGAAATATTAATTAGACCTGCCCGCTGGGAGAGATATTAATCTTCCGCCAAGGGCTTGAATAAGAATTCAATAGGTTATTTGATTAATATCAGACAACCCAATATCGAAACCAAAAATAAATAAGGATGCAAAGTAATTTGTGAGACTGTATCGATTGTCTGAGAACAACGTTGCGTAACTTTAACTGTACGCTAGTTTATTTGAACTCTGAAAATAGATCGATGATTCTCTAAATAAAGTATACTAATAGGACAAATATGTTCTTAAAAATAATATATTCCTTTTGTATTATAAGAACTTAAATACGTACTTTGGTTTTTAAGTAGAATTTTACTTTTCATAAATAACAATACAAAGTAATTTGTGATACTGTATCGATTGACTGAGAATTGCGTAGCGTAACTTTAACTGTACGCTACTTATTTAAACTCTGAAAATAGATCGTTTATCTAAATAAAGACCACTAATAGGAAAAATATATTTTAAATATATATTCCTTTTATATAAAAACTAAACTACTTCTAGTTTGTGAGGAGAGTTTTACTTTCCATTCTCTGTATTGAAAAAGAAATGAAAATGCAAGTCATACTACATAACTACGTAGATTACGTCGTATGATAGTGACGTCATGGTGTTGGCGGAGTGTTTACCTACCGCCATCATGTAAGAGTAGGTTCATTATTTTTTCAGTAGGTGGAAAAACCTCCTAATCCTACTCCTTTCAATTTATGAACATATCGATCATAACCCAACCACTACTCTGTCGAAATAAAACCAAACTAGCGAAAGCCAACAGTAAATTGTACATCACCAAGATGACTGCAATTATACAGGTTACAGCGAGTGAAAAATCCAATGATGTTGCCGGCGTGAATGGCAGGGAAGATCTGAGGAATCATGGAATGGTTCCAGATACCTCGGTAGGGGCGCGCAGGTGGTACACCTGGCTACCCAATCTACGATTGCCGCGAGTTTTGAAATTTCTGCCGGATGTCAGGGACGTATAGCTATGTATATAAATACCGGGTAAGTCTTATGTTTAAAATGGAAGAATAGACATAGGACTTTTTTGGGAGTTCACTTAGATAGAACACAACTTCCGTGTTTAAACTACAAACGGAAGAACTGACATTAAGAAGACATCAATGAGAGCACCGCGGGAAATACCGACAGAGTAACAAATATAAATAGCTTCCTGCAAAATTTGCATATTCAAAACAAAAGGAGGAATTAGTTTTGCTGACAACTAATTCTTTCAACAATCTTGGTTCACCAAACACACCAAAGATTTTACCGTTTACACTTGTCGTCAAGATGGGGACATTATCACAGATCGAAGTCTTGCATACAAAGCATCCAGAGGGTTTAAAATTCTCCTTAAAAAGATATTGAAGACTTTTCCAATATTTCAGGAACTTCTTCAATAAATGAATAGATGCTATACTGTATAAGACAGAAAAACTTTCAAAGCAAAATCTTTCATGTCCTACTCTTGCACAGATCTTAACCCATGGGGAAAAAGTAGAGGATTCCATAGCCTTGCAAAAGGAGGGAAAGAATTGGATGAAAAATACAATCCAAGAAGCAAATGTGAAAATAGGCGGTCTATAACCACAATTTGTATAAGGAGTCGGTTGCCCGATGCACCCTCTCTAATGCCTTCAATCAAAGGCATCCTCTTCCACCAACCCTTTTCTCTCCATATCATCCTTCAATTTATCTTGTCATCTAATTCTCTGCCTCCCTCTTGATCTTCTCCTAACAGGTTCCTTTCAAGCCCTCCTCACTCCCTCCCCACCATCCATTTTCAACACGTGCTCAAACCATCTCAGTCGTGACACTCTTCTCATGTCTGTAATCTTCACATCTGCCATTCTTCTTATTTCATCATTTTCCAATCTTTCAAACAGGATGAATGGCAGGCTCAATATTGAGTAGTACTGTACTGTATTCTAGAAGTTTTATTTCACCTGCGACCAGATTAGGGAGTAGTACTGTACTGTATTCTAGAAGTTTTATTCCACCTGCGACCAGATTAGGGACGAATCTTCCTAAATCAGGCAGTTGAGTCGTTGGAACTAAAGTTCAAAATTGCAGTGAACGTTGTCTTGTTTAACTAGGGTTGTAGCTTAGCTAAATGCTACTACTGCCACTAAGGGTCATTACGTATCATACCGAAGGGCATACAGCACCACGGAGGCCATTCACTCATGATGAAGTTAAGATGTCGGACAGCGAGAGGGAAGAACGAAATTTTAACTATAGGGTCACTGAAAACTCTTATTTGAGAAATACATACAGTTCATTGTGTGAGGAGAACATGTGAACATTGTAAATTATATTTACTTTATTTCTATGTAACTCATTCCTGACATGGTTTAGTTACCCCTACGCATTTTCTTGTTTTAGTTCATTTAGCTACTCTCATCGTTTTCTATCCTATCTATCGGGATCAATTTTCGTGACAACACGACGGGTAGACTTCTTTGGTGGTAATTACTTGTCTGGGCGAAAAGTCTCTTATTTCCTTGAGCAGCTTATTCTGAACTAATAAATTTTCTTGATCTTGGTTGCAAATTATACATTAGAATTTATGTGTATTTATTTATGTATGGATAACCTTCAAGTTTGTTTTCCTAGACAATTTATTGTCTGCCATGCACCTCCTTTGCCGATTTTTCATTCAATAAATTTACTATTGTACATGCCAGAGCTAGGTTTTATTTTAGCGAATATTCCCCTGGAGCTTTTTTTCTCGTTTGGGAAGAGGTAAGCGGCCTCTCGCTTGCAACCTGTCAACTCTACGACGGTAGCGCCGCACGGAACACTGAACTAGGTCAATCTCTCAGGGAGTCCCGTTTCCCCCTTTAGTCTCGTGTAGCCAGAATAGGAAGTAGCCCGCCTGTACCAGAG
Source organism: Palaemon carinicauda (assembly GCF_036898095.1). Taxonomy (NCBI): domain Eukaryota; kingdom Metazoa; phylum Arthropoda; class Malacostraca; order Decapoda; family Palaemonidae; genus Palaemon; species Palaemon carinicauda. The sequence continues at coordinate 105,432,938 of NC_090749.1, forward strand.
ACAGCTCCCCTTATCTTAACCCTTTTACCCCCAAAGGACGTACTGGTACGTTTCACAAAACTCATCCCTTTACCCCCATGGACGTACCGGTACGTTTCATAAAACTCATCCCTTTACCGCCATGGACGTACTGGTACGTTTCACAAAACTCATCCCTTTACCCCCATGGACGTACCGGTACGTTTCATAAAACTCATCCCTTTACCGCCATGGACGTACTGGTACGTTTCACAAAACTCATCCCTTTACCCCCATGGACGTACTGGTACGTTTCATAAAACTCATCCCTTTGCCGCCATGGACGTACTGGTACGTTTCACAAAACTCATCCCTTTACCCCCATGGACGTAATGGTACGTTTCATAAAACTCATCCCTTTACCGCCATGGACGTACTGGTACGTTTCACAAAACTCATCCCTTTACCCCCATGGACGTACCAGTACGTCCTTGCAAAAAACTGCTATTTACATTTTTTTTTTTTTTTTTGCATATTTTTGATAATTTTTTGAGAAACTTCAGGCATTTTCCAAGAGAATGAGACCAACCTGAGCTCTCTATGATGAAAATTGAGGCTGTTAGAGCAATTTAAAAAAAAATATACTGCAAAATGTGCTTGAAAAAAAAATAACCCCTGGAGGTTAAGGGTTGGAAATTTCCAAATAGCCTGGGGGTAAGGGTTAACGACAGCGGTTACAAGGGAAATCTCGAGGACTGGGCCATGGACCTACAATTGACTTCGGCAAGCACCCAGTTTGGAGAGCACCTGGCCCATTGGGATCTATACCACACGAGTCAAAGAGGCGTCAATGTGTAGCCACATTCCCCCTCAGAGTTAAGATATAATTTGTTAAATTCTAGATCACTGTCTGGCATAGAACATTCAGGCAACGGTGCGGAGTTTATTGCAATCTTTATATCATTACTGTTTTGGTTTTGGTTTTTTAACCTTCCGGACACTGACTTTATATTCATTGTGTGTTTGACTACCCCTCATTTCATGGACCAATTAACCTTTTCGCCCCCAAAGGACGTACCGGTACGTTCTTGCAAAACACTTATTTACATGTTTTTGCATATTTTTTATAACTTTATGAGAAACTTCAGGCATTTTCCAAAAGAATGAGACCAACCTGACCTCTCTATAACAACAATTAAGGCTGTTAGAGCAATTTAAAAAAAATATATAGCAAAACGTGCTGGAAATTTAACCTTACCTTGGGGGTAAAAGGGTTAAGTAGACGCATAGTCTAAGGTTATTTTATGGATTTTTCTAAATCCTTCCATTCACCGGATTATCGACGTAATTTGTCGAATCTCCTCGGTTTTATGTTTAGACTAATCAATTGTTTCGTTAAGCTAAATGTAAACTGGTACGAATAAAGGTCAATACAGGCGACTGGCATCTCCACTTTCTTTATCTACCCTAATTCATTCGTGTACATTTACTCTTTTCTCGAGTTTAAAATATCAGGTAAACCGTTCAGGACATTTATACACACATTTTGGTCCCTCCCTCGATAGATAGTAAGATTATTACATGCTCCAGTTTGAGGCAAAGAATCCGAATTAGGTATGACTGGTTGAAACACCACAAAGTGATCTCCTACTGTAGTTGTTGAAGTGAACGATCATCCTTCTAAAATTAAGCCAGCAGGTGCAGTATTGTCTTTAAATTTAATTATTTTCTCAAGCACTCTCAATCGAGGTGTACTATTCTGAGCTCGGAGTAGCGCCTGGGCGCTGAGAAATCAAATGTATATCCTTCGCTATCTGGACTTAAAAAACCGTACCTCTAGATTTGCTCCCTGGCGTGGGAGTGACGGCACTCCAGTCCTCAAGGGTTAGGATACTAGATATCTGGGGTGGGGAGGTTCTCCCAGAAAAGTACGTTTCCCACACTTATTTTATACATCTCATGTGTTCTAAGATGTATAAGAAAATACACGGTAGTTTCACCAGGCAAACGAGTCCTTTCCAGACAGCAAATAATCCTCAGAGAATAGTAAGAATTGCAAGAAATACGAGCACATAAAAAAGAACAAGAAACAACCCACTTGGAAAGCGACAAAACTTTGAAACCGACGTTATGAATAACACGTTCGTGCATGTTTGTATCAGACTAGAAACGTGGAGAAAGAATTCTATATTGTATATTTAATTATTATCATTACTAGCTAAGCTACAACCCTAGTTGGAAAAGTAGGATGCTGCAAGCCCTATATGGACTTCAACAGGGAAAAATAGCCCATTGAGTTAATGAAATAAGGAAACGGGGAGATTAGTGCGCCTGAGTGTACCCTCGAGCAAGAGAACTCTAACCCAAGACAGTGGAAGACCATGGTACAGAGGCTATGGCACTACCCAAGACTAGAGAACAATGGTTTGATTTTGGAGTGTCTTGCTTATCATAACTAAAGTCTCTTCTACCCTTTATCAAGAGGAGAGTAGCCACTGAACAAATACAGCGTAGTAGTTAACCCCTTGAGTTAAGAAGAATTTTTCTGTTATCTTCGCATTGTCAGATGTATGCGGAAAGCGGAGAAGATGGAAAGAATATGCCAGACTATTCGGTGTATGTGTAGACAAAGGGAAAATCAGCTGTAACCAGAGAAGGATGTAATATGATAAATAGTACCTGGCTAGTCAAAGGACCCAATAACTCTCCAGCGGTAGTATCTCAACGGGCGGATGATTCCCTGTCCACCCTACTACTACTACAGTGCTGTACATTACTTCAGTTTTCTTCCATTTTTTATTTTGACAGAAACTGGATTCTACTGTTCATTTTTAAGTGACAAAAGACGGCTTCTCAAGATTCATTTTACACATTTTCGCTGGCATACAGGTGGCATTTATTATTAGAAAAAATGTCTATCTGACAAGGCCAAGAACATTGCTGTGTTGAGAAACTGATGTAGAAAAATCTTCTTCCTTACTCAAAAGGCTTCACTACTGCACAGTAATTGTTCAGCAGCTACTTTCCTCTTGGTAAGGATAGAAGAGCCTCTTTAGCTATGGTAAGCACCTCTTCTAGAAGGACACTCCAAAATTAAACCATTGGATAATCCCATAGCCTCTGTACCATGGCCTTCTACACCTTGGTTTAGAGTTCTCCAGCTTGAGGGTACACTCGGGCACACTACTCTCTGTTTCCATATTGCCTTCCCTCACTGGGATATTTTTCCCTGCTTTTCTAAATAGGGTTATAGCTTAGCTAGTAATAACAACAATAAGAAGTACAGGAGCAAAATTGTAATTCTGAAATCAATCGCAACATAGAACAAACTTACCAGACAAAGGCTTACCCCTAACACATAACTACACATTCTCCAGAGACTACAAACCAGACATTCAGTACTCACATTGCTCGAAAGAGACAGTCCAACAGCAACACTTACCTGGAACAAAAATAAATAGAAATTAGTTTGACATACATACATACATACACATACCAAGGCACTTCCCCCCAATTTTGGGGGGTAGCCAACATTAACAAATGAAACAAAACAAAAAAGGGACCTCTACTCTCTACGTTCCTCCCAGCCTGACAAGGGACTCAACCGAGTTCAGCTGGTACTGCTAGGGTGCCACAGCCCACCCTCCCCCATTACCACCACAGATGAAGCTTCATAACGCTGAATCCCCTACTGCTGCTACCTCTGCGGTCATCTAAGGCACCGGAGGAAGCAGCAGGGCCTACCGGAACTGCGTCACAATCGCTCGCCCTTCATTCCTATTTCTAGCACGCTCTCTTGCCTCTCTCACATCTATCCTCCTATTACCCAGAGCTTTCTTCACTCCATCCATCCACCCAAACATTGGCCTTCCTCTTGTACTTCTCCCATTAACTCTTGCATTCATTGCCTTCTTTAGCAGACAGCCATTTTCCATTCTCTCAACATGGCCACACCACCTTAACACATTCATATCCACTCTAGCTGCTAACTCATTTCTTACACCGAATCTCACCCTCACCACTTCAACATATCAATATTAAATACGATGAGAAAGTATTTTCAGAAGTTAAATACCACCACAATGTTAATTACCAATTTACTTGACATTCATAAACATAATTCAAGAATAACTGGATGTTATAAATTCATTATAATATAAAAACAATGACCAGGTAATTTAATACACAAAGATGGGGAAAAGGAAAGGAGGAAGGGATAAGGTATGAGGCATGTCCTAAGATGATGTCCTATATGGACCCAATATTGGGGGACTAATATGCAGTGACGAATATCAAAATACAAATTAAGTTAGAAATGTGTGACAAGACAGTGGAGAATAAAAATTCCCCGAGGTTAACTAAAAAGAAAGCAAAGATACGAAAGAGAGGGGTCTCACGGCGGAGCATGCGAACGTTGGAAGGCAAAAACAGTATTGAAGCTGTTGTCAAAAGTTTTGTGTAGCTCTGGGCCAGTCTGTGAAAAGAAAGCTTAAAGCTGGTTGGTCAAAATGGCGAAAGATAGCAAGGTTGGATGACACGGTTTAAGATAGGAAAGTTGGACAACACTGTGAAGATGGAAAGAAGAACAGTGAAATATAGCAAAGTTGGACAACAAAGTGAAAGATACTAAGGTTGGACGACACAGTTCAAGATAGCAAACTTAGACAACACAATGAAAGACAGTAAGGTTGGGCAACACAGCTAAAGATAGCAAGGTTGTTCAATACAGTGAAGATGGCAAGAACAATACAGTGAAAGATTAAGTTGGACAACACAGTGAAAGATGGTAAGGTTGGACAACACAGTTTAATATACCAAGGTTGGCCAAACACTGAAAAAGATACCAAGAAAAACAGCGAAAGATAGCTAGGTTCAACTACACAACGAAAGACAGCAAAGTGTGAACGGACACAACCCTAGACAGTCACCTTTTTCCGCTGTGACGCGAGCGAGCGTATGGCGCCGTTGGGCGGCAGCGCGTCGGAGTAGGTCTTCCTCTCTGCGGCCGTCTTCACCTTGTGCGTTTCCGAGTGACTAGAAGCGACGGCCTGGGCCTTCTGGAGGGCCGTGCGGGGCCTCCTGAACGGGCTGAAGGACATGCTCAGGAGATCCGACCTGGTCGGCAAGACCCCGCCGGTGACTTCTCTCAGGCCGGTCTGACCGAACTTCGCCATCTTCATGGCGGCGATTTTCATGGTCAGTCTTCCCTATGGGGTTGGAGGGTATAATACATCGAGCAATTAGATATATTAGATATATTACAATTGATACTAGAAGGTCCTCAACTTAAACAATCAGAGATACAAAGACAAATTCAACTGGAATCGTAAATCTCATAATGAAAAAATTTAATTATTTAATGCAGTAAGCAAGATGACATTAGAAATATGAAACAGGACTATTTCTTGGCAATTGCAGATGAGAACTGTTAGCGTCTGAGTTAGATGAAGACTACATTCAGTCAAAAATTTAATAAAATTCTACTTACAGCTTCTTGTAACCTATTAAGCTTGTAAGCGGAGGACCTTCTGATAATTAAAAACACTTACTGGATGATTGATTTCACTAGGATTAAGACAAAAGTGAGACAATTATTCAAAATGGAAAACCAAATACAATATGGGTTAATATACAAAAAATACTCTAATAACTAATGCAATACTTAAAATATATCCGAAAAAGACCAGGAATACAATTGGCTACAAAATGATAATATTAGTATTCTGTAAAAACTAGGATCAATAAGTACCCTTACTCTCACACCGGTGACAACGTATACGTTGTTAGTCTCTAGGAAGAAAACTATAAATAATTCCCCCCATGAAACAAACACCGCAAAGATGGCTTATACACTAACTAATCAAACGCTATTCGTCCTGACAAGTTGAAGCTTCAAACTGAAATCATATGATCGCAGAGATAGTTTCCAATTGACGTGAGCCCGAAGCCGTCACATAAACGAGGGTCTTTGTAGCAGCCGCTTGGTTAGTACGACGTTCCTGTTGAGCTCTTTAATATTACCTGATTCTATCTTCACTTATACAAAATTGAATACTCGAAGGAGTTCTCATCAAATGTATCTTTCTGATTTATCGACGAGAATTCTCTGATACCCAAGACCTGAAGGTTTCTATTAGTGTCTACAATCTGACCGTCCTTGTGAGCTAGGGATAAAGGGGGTTTGGAGGCAACTATAGGTCTGCCTGCTGAGTCAGCAGCCATTGCCTGGCACTCCATGGTCGTAGCTTGAGTGGAAAAGGGTCTTTGAAGCTAATCATATGTATATATGGTCCGTCTCTAGGAGAGTGTCCTGTCCCTTCCCTCTTTGGGACATAGACAACTTTTAGACAGTCAGGAAGCGTTCATAGAGAGCTTGAGGATCTCAAACCAAAGTAACGAGACGTCGCTCGGAATACTCTCTATAAAACCAGCTCTTTCAGACGGCACAGAGACTAGACAGTCCTACTTGATGGCCCTTTATGGGCTGTTGCTATGCTTTGTGGTGGAGTGATGCATTCATCAGAACAGCCGCACTAATTCTGCGACTGATAAAGTCTTCGCAATTTGAGGGATTTTGACGTAGGAAAAATCACAAATTTTAAGTAATTTGTATTTTTCCTAACATACTTACCTCGAACTACTTTCTTAGGAGTATCTGGGATCTCCTCCCATCCGACCAGAGTTTTGTGTAGTTTACCCTACTTCCGTTTTCTGTGAGGGATAACCTCAGGCGGATAGATACGTGCCCTGAGGCTAAGCCCGGGTCAGGGAGCGTGCTAGCTTGGGTCTCGACCCTCAATAAGTTCTCTGGTCGCGTCGCGATATCATCTCGACGCTCTCCTTAATATTTTTGGGTGAGATAGCCATGTCGTCCTGATGGAAGTTCCCTCCAACAACTTCCTACTGTATATTTCTGCGATTGATATTATAAGAGAATTACCGTCAGGTATCACGGGGTTCCAAACCCCCGAACGACTATCCGAAGATATCGTGTATAATCAGGGACGTATCCTAAGATAACCATAGGTATCTGCACCCTGAATAGACCTTACCCAGTCTAATCCTTTAAAGGGAAGGATAAGTGAGGAGACGTTACATATCCTATCACCTTTCGGTGCTCCCATACGACCCTGCCGCTTCATTCCTTCTCCGCGATATTTTTGTGGGCGCTCTTTTCACCTTTTTTCAAAGATTTTCTCCGTATGTCAGCTTCCTCTTCTTCGTCGAAGTTGAGTACCTACTTCTCTTTGCCTTTTGTTTTAGCTGTTTTTGCTTTGGTTCCCTTCGGGGAGTTATATTTTAGCATTTGTGCGAGAGGAAGCCTGAGCGATTCGAGTCCACCTAGCCATGGCATTGGGTTTTGTACCTAATTGCTTCTTTCTCGTGATTATTTGTTTATTTGGTAAGAATTAAACAAGAGGTTATTTTGGTAATGCACCATTATGTAAACGATGATAAAAATAACTGGGGTCAATTGTCAGCAAGGGTACATGTGAAACCATGAGGTCATGCGAGGTCGGTGAAAACTTATTAACGTAACACAAAGTATAAAGGCCATACCATCACCCAACAAGTCTGATCTACCATGGTTTCAAAACCCGTCATTGGGACAAAGAAATTCATTCATATCTATTTCAGAACAACAGGAATATAACCAAACACACAAAGCACCTTGACAGCACGAAGTCCTCAACAAAAATGACAAACTAAAGACTTGAAACATCACGAAGGCAGAGTTTCCCAGAAAAATGGTAGTTTACAGCCCATGAAGATAAGATAGTCAATTGACGACGTACATATAATTACCCTTTATTGCAAAGCAAGCAAAGATCTTGTGTAAAAAAATACACAGAAGAAAATAATATAAGTCACAATAAAAAAGAAACGATAAGAATATAATAACCAACTGAATGAGGATAAAGAGGTTATGGGAGACAAAGAAATAAAAAAAAAAAAAAGGAAAAGATGACATGGTAGAGAGGTAGCAATACCCATCTTCTTCTTGAAAGAGATATCGAAAGAAACCTCCTCCGGTCAGCAAAGAGATGATGAAGCAACAAGGTCCTTTATAGTTAAAAAAAAAAAAAAAACCTGTTGTTAGAATGACATCGGATAAAGACATAACAATGCCCCAGAGACTAACCATATATACACACGATATACCTACAACCTGGTTGGGCAAGGCAATGACTACTGACGACTCAGCGGGTAGACCTATGGGCTCCCGTAACTGCCCCTCCTTATATTGCAAGGACGGTGAGGTTACAGACCCTATTAGAAAGTGTCAAGATTGAACGGGGCATGAATTCCCGTCAAGGAGATCACAAGGCAGGGACGTTTCCGAGACAAATTAATCGCAAATTTCAAAATGAAAAGAAGTGTGGATCAAAACTGACAAGGAAGAGATGGAAACGAAAACGACGGAACGTTGACACAAGATTCCGCGACCCAAACACAAAAAGATTCCAATCAGAGAAGAGCTTGTCGACCTTCGATTGATGCAGGCAGTGACAAAATTGGTCAGGTGAGCAATGACATTATGTTGACTTTTGTAGTGCAAAAAAATAAAGCATTTATAATAGAAAGAAATTGAAAACTGCATTACAAATCCTAATAACCATTCTATACACTTCTAAATATATAAACATGTGACGCTGTGACGCCAAAGTATGTCATCATATCCTACAGATATCACAGAGTTGAACAGACCCTAACGTACCCACAGCCTCATTAAGAAGCCACAAAGATTCACATTATACCAATTAATGGATTGAGAACATCTCAATTGACTTATAATAAGTAGTTTAGAGAATGATGAGATAAGTAAAAAACATATCCTGTCACAAATCTAAATCAGCAGCAAAGATTAAACGTGAATATCATGAAAGAACAGAACTTAATGAAGTCAAATTATGCTTAAAACTAAAGGAAAAAACAGAGGCCCTACCTGATTGAAGTTGCTCTCGCTGACGTTAAACGTCTGCGTCTGTTCCGTGTCGAGGTCGACCTTCTCGTTCAGCTCTTCCGAGCTCTCGCTGTCGGTCGACGTCTCGTCCCTGAACAGCTTCCCCCCCTTGCCCTTCCCCTTCGGCTTGTCCAGATCCGTGCTTTTTCTTCTCTCCCTCCCCTTAACAACGTCCGCTATCGTAGGGCACACGTATAGAGGTGACTTATCACACTTATCACATTTACACTTGGCGTTCACCTTGGTTTTGTGGTTGGGACACTCGCCCTCTCTCAAAGAGAGGCTCTGTTTCCTGTGCTCGGGTCTGGTAACCTCCCTGTCGCCCTTGACGACAGGAGAGTCGACTCCGCCGCCGCTCGACGTTTTACTCGGTAACTTTAACTTACAGTGTGATTCCGTCGAGTTTCGGTCGAGCTTCGGCATGCCGCACGCTTCCGCGGAAGCGTCGACGGGTCTTTGAATTTTGGACAGCTTTGAATATTCATTGTAACTACCCACATATTTCTCCCCCTGGAATTCCCGGCAGTTCGAAGTCCCCTCGGGCACGACGGGGAAATCGCCCTTGTTACTGCCGCTGTGCAGCAGATGGGGCATCTCCCGGTATGAGGAGGACTTCTTCTCCTTTGTGCTCTCCTTCGAAAACTTTCTCTCGTAACGGGCATCACCATCTAACCTACTCTCACTCGACAATTCTTTATCTTGTTTCTTATCAACATCTATATTTTTCCTTATCCTAACCACATCCTGTTCTCTACTGCTAAAGTGCTTCTCCACCGTATCGTGGTCCTTCGTCCTTTTCTCCTTCTCCTTCACGCCCCCACTCTCACAACAATGATTGAACACCGAATCCTTAGTGTTTTTCCTTTCGGACAACACTTCACTCAAGGGCTTCTTGCCCTCGAAGTTCCTCTCGTGGGTGGCGTCCGAAAGTGGCCCACGCCCGAGTTTCCTATCACTTTTCACATCCAAATGCACTTTTCTGTCACTGGCAGTCAATTTGCTATGTAACCTTTCAACATTATCCATGCTATGCTTTTGGGCAGAGATACCAGTTGTGGCTCTTTTATCTGGAGTCCTGTCTTTCAGAATTTTCTCGTGCAACCCCGTAAAATCCCTGTTCAGCCTTTTTTCCGGGCTGTCGTGTTTATGCACCTTTCTCTCCCCCACTTTATCCTTGGAGGACACTTTCTTATCTGGACTGACCTCGGCCAAACGGTCGCGAATGCCGCCACCGTCTTTGCCGGTCTTCCTGTCGTTGGAGTTCCGATCTTTCGCGCCCTTCTCGAAAGCACCGCTGCTACTGTTGCTGTTCCGGTCGAGACCGAGTAACTTGTCCCCGTGATGACTCTTGCCGAACTTCTTGTCCGCCAGGCTCAGCTCGGCGGAGATCAGCTCCTTCTCGAAGCTCAGGTGAGGACGCTTCTCCGGCGCCAACCCGTCCCTCAGGAACTTGTTGGGACTACCGTGATCCTTATTCAGTCTGTTCTCCACGTTCGTCTTCTTAGCAGAGAACGAATCTCTGACCAGCTTCTTTTCCTCGTGGACTTTCTTGTTCTTCTCCGGGGTCTTCTCACCATTGCTTCCTTCTTTGCCCGACTTCTGGTGGAAGTCATTCTTGTTTACCTTCTTCTCGGAACTGGGCCTGACTGGCTTTCTCTCAAAGTCCCTGCTGGTCTTCAACTCCAAAGCGTGCCGGTGGAGGCTCCTGTCTGGAAAGCCGGGTTCTAGCCTGTCTCCAGGCTTATCCTTCCCCGTTCTCTTGTCGCCCGGTTCCTTGGATGTCTTCTCGACGAGCGCGTCCACGCTCAAGCACTTCGCGACGGAGGACGACTCCCTCTCGCTCTTCTGGCTAACGGACAACACAGACTTCTTCTCCTGATCTTTGACCTTGCTCGGGGCGACGGTGGCTTCTCTTCTCGGGCCTTTGGCATTATCCTTCTTAACCTTAACGTCGACATCCTCCTTAGCTGCATCCTTCTTCTTGTCGAAGCTGTCGACTCTATACGTGTTCCACTCCAAATCGGGCATGCTGAGACCGACGCACCTCTTGCTCGCGTTCACCTCTTTGGCTGCATTCTTCTTCGGCAGAGTTTCGACCACCTTCTTCTCGACCCCGACATCGTGCAGGACGGTTCGGGACGGCAAGACGCCGTTGCCATTCAAGCCCTTCGCTAAACCATCTTTACTCTGGTTCTTAGGGGACGCATCTTTGACTGGCAAGACGTCTACAGAGACTGTCTCTGTCTCCTTACTCGACTTGCTCAGATGATTCTCTTGGTCCTGGAGGGTCGGCGGCTCGCGAGAAAACACCTTCTCCACGACGCCGTCCCTGATCAACTTACTCCCCAGGGCGCTGCCTCGGCCGACAGCCTTCTCGCTCGGCGAGTTGGACTCCGGCTTGTTCTTGACAGAGAGACGATCGTCGCAATTGGCTTGTACTTCCTTTGGTTCGCTGCTAATAGCAACAGCATCTTTACTACTCTTATCTTCTACTTTGGACGCATCTTTGAGCTTATCTTCTAGAGCACCCTGGCTGTTGTTCTTAGTTTTAACATCCTTGCTCTCCAACAGGGTCGCGATCGGCATGGCCTGAATCACGGACGCCAACGTCTTCTCCGGTTTTGGAGGACTGATGATGTTGTTGATGTGCCAACCGTCCCTCTGCGGCGTGACGTAGTTCAGGGACTTCGTGGCCCTTATGGCATCGTACACCTTATTATACTTCATGGCAGCTGCATTGGTTAACTTAAATGGTATGTGCTTCTTCAAATCATTGGATATCACAGGCGATTTTTGTTCGTTTGGCTTGGGACTCGGGCTGCTGCCGCTACTGCTGCTATTCTTGGTGCTGAAGAGGAGCCGGTCGAATTCTCGGTTCAGCTCCCTTTGCTTCTCCCGCCTCCTCTCCTCAAGCTCGGCCGGGGATAACGACGAGTTCTTCAGCTCCTCCCCCTTGTCGCCGTCATCCCACTTTGTGCCAGCGTCGCATTTGCCCTCCGGCTGACCTCCAGCGCTCTGTTTATAAGGCTGGAAAGGAACACTCTTCACTTCCTCCGCTTTCAAATTTGGCGGGGTGGAGGCGGACGCGTTCTCGACGGTGTTCGTACTCTTGGTGGACTTGCTCGGACTTTCTTCTAGGATTGGCATGCTCCTTTCTTCTCTGCTCTCTCCCTTGGCTTCCAATTCCACGAGGCGGGGCAAGCCGTCAGCAGTGCCGGCTTCCTGGGGCTTGCTTTTGGTCTCCTCAACTCTTCCGCTGTTGCACCCCAGACTCAAGATGGGAGGAGACCCCAATATCTTCTTGTCGTCGCTCTTCGACAACGCGAGCGCCTTGCTGTTGATGGTCCGGTCTATGTCCAGCCTGGCGGTCATCCCTTGATGGTAATGCAGAGGGCTTTTCACCAGGACCCTGTCCTCCGCCTGCGAGATCTTGCTGACGGCGAACCCGACGCTCGTGATGGAAGTCGCGGAGGAAGTGGAGAACGTCAGGGCGGGAGACTTGTTTCCGGCATTGCTGGAACCCTGCAAGTCCCCCGAGGACTTGCGCAAGGGGTCGCCGGACTTCCCCTCGGTTTCGGCGTGGTCATTCAGGGTCAGCTTCGGCGCCGTCAGCTGCGGTTTCCGTCTCGGAAGGGGTTTGTTCACCGGGCTCGAGTCTCTCTCCCCGTCCTCTTTCTTCCTCTCGTCGTCTGAGCCCGACGAGCTGCTGTCACTCCACGCAGAGCTGTCTGAATCGGAATCCTGGAAAATACGGGAATTTTTAGTCACAAAGAAGAATTACTTTGCATTTTCAAGCCTTCGATCTTGTCCCTTTTTCAAGTGTTCTGAAGTTTTAATAATAGAAATGAATTCTTGGAAATTATTAAATTTGAGAAGTGATTAAATGTCTCTGAATAGCTACATAGAAACTTAAGACTGTTTACAAGAGGGAACAACATGTCAATGTACAAATAACTACTGTACAATGTTTATTACTTTATTCTACAGAACTGAAACCAACTGTATAAACCAAAACCACAATTACCCCAAAAAAAATTCCCCTAATTGTGTACAGTGCTACTAAAAAACTAAGTCCCTTAAGATACAAGCTAATAAGACTTACACATACAATATATACATACATATATCACAGTCTCTACAAACAAAAATATTCCAAGTAGGACCTCGAGAGGAGAAGGCCGAATCCCACCGTCCAAACACGACAAGCTAACTGACCTGGCTGCCGCTGTCCGATCTCGAGTTCGAGGGAGAAGGGGACCGAGACTCGCATCTCGATCTGGTGAAAGACTTGATGCTCTCCCTCGAAGGCGAGCACGACCTCGAGTGGGACCTCGAGCTGAGCCTCGAGTCTGACTCCGACTCCGACGCGTCCGTGTCCGAGTCCTCCTCGTCGGAGTCCTCGTCGCCCGGATCGTGATCCATACTGTCCCAGTTTTCGTTGATGGTGACGAGCTGCGCTTGGGAGTGGTCGGGGGAAGGAGAGTCCTGGAAAGTGGAGGATGCGGTGATAAGAGACGATTCTAACGATTAATGAACAGGTAGATACTCAAGAACCTTTTCACACTTTTAAACTAGTAAAAAGTAGCTATGTGTTAGTAAGAAAAAGCTACAGAGACAGGTGAAAGGGGATTTGAAAAGGGAGAAGTAAATGAACATTTTAATGAGTGCCTTTTCAAGGCTTCCGCAGCACGTGAGGAGAAGTCACAAAACTTGGCGAGAGATTTTCAACATCAAATTTTTCAAAATAGTCATTAAAACTCGCATCAAATGATAGTGTGATTGCAATAGGGCTCTGTCATCTACAGAAATCCATTAACCTAAACTACATTTAAGTCTTTTTACCTTTCTTGTAAATACTAAACCTAGAATTTCTCTCTGATTTGTCTATTCATATCATTAGTTTGTAAAGATTTATAAATCTTATTTCGTAATTACTGTGATGCAGTTTGATAACCAACTGTCCATAGAAGGTTCTAATACAGTTATTCTACGACGTTGCTGGGTTAAATAACGAGAACATACAAACGAGTACAAAGAGCAATCGGATTTCAGATCTCCGCCAATGACGATTCAACATTTTACTCAAGTCTACGGACCAAGCTTTCTCTTCTTCGGATGTTAACAGTGAATGAATCAACTGTTATATAATAATAAAAAAAAACTAAATAGAATTACAATCTTGATCTGGATCAGCTCCAAAACTTAATGGGTTCTTCTGAAGCATATTGCCTATCTGGTGTTAATCCTTTTACCCCCAAAGGATGTACTGGTACGTTTCATAAAACACATCCCTTTACCCCAATGGACGTACCGGTATGTCCTTGCAAAAAACTGCTATTTACAATTTTTTTTGCATATTTTTTATAATTTTCTGAGAAACTTCAGGCATTTTCCAAGAGAATGAGACCAACCTGACCTCTCTATGGTGAAAATTAAGGCTGTTAGAGCAATTTAAAAAAAACATACTGCAAAATGTGCTTAAAAAAAAATAACCCCCGGGGTTTAGGGGTTGGAAAGTTCCAAATAGCCTGGGGGTAAAAGGTTAAGGGTTAAAATCCGGTGAAAATAGGCAAGATTTGACAATCCTGTTCACACACAGACAGATAAATAAATAAATACAATAAATTAAAGGGACACTCGGTAGAAAGCACGTATGCTTTCTTATTTTGTTCTTAACCATTTTACCCCCAGGTTATTTGGAACTTTCCAACCCTTAACCCCCAGGCATTTTTTTCTTTTCAAGCACATTTTGCAATATATTTTTTTTAAATTGCTCTAACAGCCTTAATTTTCATCATAGAGAGGTCAGGTTGGTCTCATTCTTTTGGAAAATGCCTGAAGTTTCTCATAAAGTTATCAAAAATAGGCAATAAGGAATGTAAATAGCAGTTTTTAGCAAGTACGTACCAGTACGTCCATGGGGGTAAAGGGATGAGTTTTGTGAAACGTACCAGTACGTCCATGGGGGTAAAGGGATGAGTTTTGTGAAACGTACCAGTACGTCCATGGGGGTAAAGGGATGAGTTTTGTGAAACGTACCAGTACATCCATTGGGGGTAAAGGGTGTTTTGTGAAACGTACCAGTACGTCCATTGGGGGTAAAAGGGTTAACTCTACTGTGGGCTTGTACTTCAATGTATTCACTTCGAAATCTAATGTTTTGTCCTTGGGTCATATCGCCACACGTCTAACAAGGTTCACTGAAATTCGTTCAATAGTTTTTGCATAAAATTCACAAGGTGAAAATAAAGTAATAAAATATTTGCCCATTTACTTAACATTGCAATTATTATCGAAGTACTGCTGCGTACTTGTACGACGAAGTACTTTATCCAAACTGTTACAGATTTATCCTTGGATCATATCCAACATGGCTAGCAAGTTTGGTCACAATCAGAACATTAGTTTTTGTGTAAAGTTTCTCACAAACAAACAAATGAAGACAGGGGTGAACACATACCTTTTGCAGGTTATTTTATAACCTTGACAGAGGTAATAAGGTGTAAGCCTTCTTGTCATATCTCCCAAATACCATAATTACATTTACAACTACTATTATTATTATTATTACTAGCTCAGATAAAATCATAGTTGGAAGAGCAGGGATAAGTAGCCCAGTGAGGAAAGGTAATAAAGAAATAAACTACAAGAGAATTAATGATCCATTAAAGTATTTCAAGAACAGTGACGCTAAAATGGATCTTTCGTATATAAACTATAAAAGCTTATATATACAAGAGGAAGAGAAACAAGATAGAACAGTGCCTAAGTGTATGCTCAAGCAAGAGAACTCGACTGAAATCAAACAAAGTAAGAAGAGTACCAACCCGGATGGCTTGAATATCAACAGTGGATGGCAGATTATCCTCCTCCTCCTCCTCTTGTTCGTCGTCGTGCGACACAGACGGGGGACCCCATATGTGGTGGTGATGCGGGAGGGCAGGAGTGAGGTGGGGATGGGGCTGGTGCGCTACGGCGGGAGGGGGAGGGGGCGATGCGAGCGGATGGTGGTGGGGAGGCGGCGAGGTCAGGTGGTGGTGGTGCGGCGACGTCAGGGGCGGCGTGACGAGCGTGAGGGTAGGGGGGGAGACGGCGGCCGCTATGGAGACCGCCGGAGGAGTGGGGGTGGAGGCCGGGACGACCACGGACGTCTGCGCCAGCTGCTTGGCGCCCTCTAGGGTCATGGGTTCTGCGAGAGTGGCGCATTCCTCCTCTTCCTCGCTCAGCATCATATCCTGGGGGAGACGGAACGACGTCGAGTCAAAAGAGTCGTGTATCAGAGACCGTTATATTCATGGGAAATGTAAATGTAAAATAATAAATATACAGTATAACTTAATGCTAAGAAAAATATATCTTTATACAAACAACATTGTGGTTATAACATGCTTTACACTTACTAATATTTAACTTTTTTAAATATTCCCTACCATGGTTAGTTAGCTAACAGCCCTCATCTTTCTAATCAGTTAAACAAAAAAAGGTGTCTTTGAGAAATGGGTTCAAGCAGTAGCAAAAGCAATAAAGTTGGTTTCAAGTGATGTAAGTTGTAGCAGAAGAAATACAGTTTGTTTTAAGTAGTAACAAAAGTAAGTGTGTTTGTTTACGATCCAGATACGAATGTGTAACGTTCGGTTCTCACGGCATAAAAGGCCCTCGTCTCCTTCAGGGGACGAACGGCAAATATAACAGATACCGTCCTCTGAAACTTTCTACAACATCCCACATGCAACCACGGGCAACAGTAATTCTAAATAACAGAAAGATCCAAAAAGATCGCTTAAAAACCTCGCGGCGACTTTCATAACCCGCGAGGCTTGTTGCATGTCGACTCGTTTCTCATCTTAGTCCGAGTCTCTGCTCTTCCCTTACGTTCCGTGAGAGAAAACGATGGTAAAAGAATTATTTAAACATGGCATGTGATGAAAAGAGAGAGGATGGTCCGGGGAATCGAGGCGAGTTCAAGAAACTTGAGCTACTGAACTCAAGATACCATTAACATCTGAGACATGAATATTACAGATTTCAAACTTAATCTACTTATGTTGACATTTTTCAACATAACTAACAGAGGAATAAATATAGAAAGGAACTAAATATAGCATTGATAAGAATAAATTTTCTTTATACCTACATGAACATATCATTGGATCCTCAGAAGGTTAACGTAAGAACAATTACTATATACAGTATCTTCTATCACTTTTTTGTTTACATGGGGTGTCATGGGCCAAGTAAGGCCCATCATGATCGATTGGTAAATTTGGGTTATGAAGCCAGGGGCTGGGACCAGGAAAGCCAGTCAATGTTATGGTATAACTGGGGTAAAAATAAAGTTGAAAGACAATGTAAGAAACAGCAAACTGATGAGGCAACAATCGATAAAATACATAATGAACTTTCAATTTTAAATTAAATCAATTTAAACATTACACTACAGATTAACCTGATTCTAAAACATGTTGATCTAACACAGACCAAAATCTGAATGAAAAATAGCATGAAGATTTTTTTAAAATCATGAAAACAAGCGTCGATAATTCAAGCCGTCCGATCTTACTACACCTCTCCCTCGCGAGGGAATCGATTCCGGGGCACCGGCGTGTGTGAATGCAAAACAAAAATAGCCCAATAAAGAAGTTCGACCTTTAAAAACAAACGCAACTCGCCACAGAAGAATGCTGCATACACGATCATTAAGACGTAAAGGTCGCTCGGTATTTAAACACGCTGCATGACAGATGAGTTCCTCAACATAAAAGTTCTTGAGAGGAATATTGATTGTTTATACTGACATTAACCTTTAGAAAGACTGATTGTTAATTTATTATTTACTGGCCAATAGAGTCGTTTTCTTGTTTATTTTGTCTGTGCCTGTCTGTATAAATTCTTAATACATAAGTGGGGATACCTTACATGGTGAAAGGGTTTGTGTATCACCATAACAAGCAAAGATGTATTAGTCAGAGCCACCCATACAGACAAAAGATTCCCACCATCACCAATCCACAGTGGCCACAGTGGTGATGATAACTGGTCAAACCACAGACATGATTACGGACATGCCCAAGGCCTTTGTCCTGCATTCGTTATCACTGTTGTATCAATATTACTAGCTATGCAACAACCCTACTTTGAAAATCATGATGCTATAACCCCTATAAGGACTATAACAGGGAAAAAATAGCCTAGTGAGGAAAGGACACAAGTTAATAGATTTAGTAGTGTACTCGAGTGTATCCTCAAGCAAGAAAACTCTAACCCAAAGACAATGGAAGACCAAGGTACAGAGAGACTATGACACTACCCAAGCCTAGAAAATAATTGCTTGATTTTGAATAACTACAGTGTAGCAGTTAACCCGTTGAGCGAAGAATTGTTTGGTAATCTCAGTGTTGTCGGGTGTACGAGGACAGAGGAGAATGCATAATAAATCGGCCAGACTATCTGGTGTGTTTAGGCGAAGGAAAAAGGAGTCATAACCTGATAGAGGAATCCTACGTAGTACTGTCTGGCCAGTCAAAGGACCCCATAACTCTCTAGAAAGGATATTTGGAATGACTTAACCAAGATTTCTGGATCTAGATACGAGATCTTGTTTGGAGGCGGATTACCTGATCTTGGCAAAGGCCAACAATCTCCCAACATTGATGAGGTCACCAGAACAAACTTTAAAAGTCAATTGTGAAATAATAAAGACAAAGACAAGATTCCAGAAAACAAATAAAGTTCAAGTAAAATAATGACAAAGTTGAAGGAGAGAAAGCCAAAGCTCATGAAAACAACAGGCAAAGACAAGGTTCAAGAAAACAAAGACAAGGTTCAAGTAAATAAAGAAAGGTTCAAGTAAATAAAGAAAGGTTCAAGAAAATAAAAAAAGGTTCAAGAAAACAAAGACAAGGTTCAAGAAAAATAAAGAAAATGTTAAGAAAATAAAGACAAGGTTCAAAAAAATAAAACAGGTTCAAGAAAACAGACAAGGTTCAAGAAAGTAAGAAATAGGTTCAAGAGAATAAAAAAAATGTTCAAGAAAACAGAGACAAGGTTCAAGAATACAGACAAGGTTCAAGAAAATAAAAAACTGGTTCAAGAAAACAAAGACAAGGTTCAAGAAAACAAAGTAAAGGTTCAAGAAAATAAACAGGTTCAAGAAAATTTCAAGGAAACAAAGAAAAGGTTAAGAAAATAAAAAATAGGTTCAAGAAAATAAAGAAAGGTTCAAGAAAATAAAGAAAAGGTTCAAGGAAACAAAGACAAGGTTCAAGGAACACAAAGACAAGGTTCAAGAAAACAAAAACATATATCATTCAAGAAAACAAAGACATAATTCAAGAAAATAAAACACAGGTTCAAGAAAACAAAGACAAGGTTCAAGAAAACAGACATGGTAAAAAAAAACACAGTCAAGGTTCAAGAAAATAAGGAAAAGGTTCAAGAAAACAAAGAAAAGGTTCAAGAAAACAAAGACACAAGGACAAGGTTTGAGTAAATAGACAATGACAATGTTTAAGAAATTAAAAACATGGTTCAAGAAAAAGACAAAGTTCTAGAAAAGTAAGAGAAAGACAAGATTCAAGAAAATAAAGACAAAGTTCAAGTTGAAAAATAGAAAAGGATGAGGTTCAAGAAATAAAGACAAAAGTTCAAGGATAAATCAAGGCAAAGACTAGCGCAAGTTGATTAAAAATAGACAAGGACGATGTTCAAGAAATAAAAAAGTTCAAGAAATAAAAAAGTTCAAGAAAAAGACAAAGTTCAAGTTGAAAGAAAATAGACAAGGATGAGGTTCAAGAAATAGACAAGGTTCAAGAAAATAAAGATAGTTAAAAATAAAGAAAAGGATAAATTTGAAAAAAAAATTTCAAGAAAATAATGACAAATAAAGACAAGGAAAATGTTCAAGACCTAAAGACAAAGACACGATTCTAGAAATAAAGACAAAGAAAAGGACAAGGTTCAAGAAATAGACAGTTCAAGAAAATAGACAAAACCAAGGTTTAAAAAAATAAAGACAGGGTTCAACAACTTGGGCAGCTATTGGTTAAAGACAAAAATGAGCAGACAAGTATCGAATAACAGAAACCGATTCAAAGTTCACGGAACTTAAACGTCATACGATTACACTAAAGGCCTGAGCAAAAACTGAACCTTGGCAGTGGTGATAATACAATAGGAATGTAGTCGTGAGTATGAGGGTTGGTGAAAACACCACCAGAACATTTAGCAAAGAAAAACTATCAAAATATGACCTGACAGACAGCGGCTATATACGGAAGACGAAGGATGCGATCGGACCTCTGACTCGTCAACAGAATTATCAACCCTGTGATGCGACAACAAATAATGTGAAAAATGTACGTACACTTCGCGACATACTATACATAGAGAGTAACATTTGCGATGATCATAACATACTCTGCTAAAGCGATGAGTGGGTACTTCACTAACAAGGAAATTACAAAGCATACGTCCTGTAGGATGGTTTGTTTTCAATGTGTAATGTATTTCTAAATGACTTCTACACAGTTCCTAATTTGTAGAAGCCGTCTAAAATGCTCTCCTTACCTGCGTCCATTACCTGTGGCTCCTCCACACCAGTTTGCTTAATTTCAGATCTCTATTTCAATTCTATTTAAGTTTTCAACCATTTAAAAACAAACTCTTAACGGTATGATCTAACTGAACGGTCAAGACAATCCAACATATTTGACAAGACTTAATAATGCATTCATTTTCCTATCAGATCCTTTCTTAAACCTCAAAGTACACTCCGGACAATCTCGAACATCTACCTCCCCCAGGGGGACATCTCACCTGATGGTCAGTATACGTGGCATGGTATGGGGCTCGGCATTTGTCAGCTGTCGGGTGGGACATGTTGCTGTATGGATCACCGTTCTCCATGCAACCACTAACGGAAGCTGCATTCACTTCATGGTATCCATACTACCACAGAACCTGCGAATAAAAAAACTTGTTAAATGAGTGCGCCGGCAAAGTAAAAATTTAAAAAAATGCACAGAACAATAATTCAATCATAAATGTGATTTTGTTATAGCTTTCCTCAATGGTTTTAAGACATGGTCATCTCCCTATCTTTCTCTCTGTCTCTGTCTCCAATCTCTTCTATCTACAAGAGCTATACCCAAACTCCTGTCACGGCTAGAAGACTTCATCTATTCCTTTACTCTCAAACCTTTCTGTCCTAACGGCAGTACGAAGTCTTTTAACATACCCTCGTCCCAGGTCCCTCTCAACAAGAAAAGCATGGAGTCGGATGTAGAACGGCACCTCGTAGTAACGTGGGATGTTGAGGAAGGAGAAGATTAATTGGTAAGGGACCTCTGGTCGTGGTTCTAACACGCCCCAGTTACTATACCGACACCCTATAAGGGTGAGCGAGCTGGGTATATTCCTGGCATTCCATGCAACTTTTTTCTCTGGTATATTTAGCAGTATTTATACCTTAGAAATGGTGTTATAAGGAGCATTTCACGGAGCGACACAGGTCGAGCCCAGAAATCATTATATCCAACCTATATATAGATTTCACCGAGGGCCAGGATTTCCGAGAGTGCCAGGGCATTGTCTCAAATGTGCATCGGTGCGAGCACACTACTTCCTGTAAGGACTCCTCTCTAAAATATCTTACTTTGTAACTAGGGTTCGAGTCACGCTCAAACTCTAAGTTCCTCTGGTTGCTGCAATCTCACCATCCTTGTGAGCTAAGGATGAGGGGTTTGGGAGGAGCAAATAAGTTTATCTGCCGAGTCATCAGCAGCCATTGCCTGGCCCTCCTTGGTCCTAGCTTGGGTGGAGAAGGGGGGCTTAGGCGCTGATCATATGAATACATGGTCAGTCTCTAGGGCATTGTCCCGCTCGATAGGGCAATGTCACTGTCCCTTGCCTCTGCCGTTCATGAACGGCCTTTAAACTTTATCGAGCATTTAATTCAATAAAAAAAACAAATTGTGACATCAATGATCTTAAGTATGAGTCACTCGTCATAGTCGGTTCCAATCTCACGTCTGGATTTCAAAGATTTCTAAACAAGAAGATGAAAAAAGAGTAGAAATAAGAGCTGTCCAAGAGCCCCATTCAAATAAAGTCCAGAGGTATACTATAAGGTCTGGTCTGAACATTGAAATAATGAAGATGATAACTATATCCACGTATTCTTTATCGTCTAGCCCTCCTCCTTCCGTCCACTAACTACTCGTTCGTGATACGATCGTCACACCTTTCCCCAGCAGTTAATCTTTAACATTCTGAGGGCCTCAGCGAATAATACATTACAGAGTATAAAACTTTAATTATTCTATCTATCTCAGCATATCTTCTCCATTATTTATACAAAAATCTATCCTAAGTCACTTGGAGAAGGTGATTAAATCACCAGGTACTTTATACTTGAATATTGAACAAATATCTCCCAATGTGAACATGGAAAACAAACAATTGTGGAAGATGAAATAAATACAACAAAATACAGTAATGTATTGGGGAATATTTTCCTTGTCACTGTCTATACAACAAACTACAGTAGATTTCTTAGTGATCCTTCTGGGATCACTTGAGGTGCAACTCCCCCTTGATATCCTGTTATTGCTATTATTACAAACCAAGCTACAACCATAACTGAGTAAGTAGATGATATAAGGTAAAGGGCTCTAACGGGGAAATTAGCTCAGTGAGGAAAGAAAATAAGGAAACAGATATAGAAATGTGTTTGAGTGCACCCTCAAACAAGAGAACTCTAACTCAAGACACTGGAAGAAGTCCAATGGGAGGTCAAGGTCAAGGTCACGGTCCGGCAAAATGTCCGATTCAGGTAATCAGCCATAAGT
Organism: Palaemon carinicauda; assembly: GCF_036898095.1. Classification (NCBI taxonomy): domain Eukaryota; kingdom Metazoa; phylum Arthropoda; class Malacostraca; order Decapoda; family Palaemonidae; genus Palaemon; species Palaemon carinicauda. Next base: position 105,455,708 of record NC_090749.1, read on the forward strand.
TTGGACATCGTTGTCACAGAAACTTCAAACTTGGCAGCAATACTTATCAGTGTCCTTCCTAACTTTAATACCATTGCCTTGGTGTCATTTTATAAAACCATATTCATTATTATTAGCTAAGCTATAATCCTAGTTGAAAAAGCAGGATACAATAAGCCCTTATAAGGGTCTCAACATTGTAAAAGAGCCCAGTGAGGAAAAAGGAAATAAATAAACTACAAGAGAAGTAATGAATAACTAATATAGAGTATTTTAAGATCGGTAACAATGTTAAATTAAATCTACCATACATAAAATATGGAGAGAGACTCATGCCAACCCGTTCGACACAATCGTTCCACAATCTGGTCACAGCTGGAATAAACCTTCTAGAAAACTGTGTAGTATAGAGCCTTATGACGGAGAAGACCTGACAGTTAGAATTAACTGCATACCTCTATCACGAACAGGATGATACTGTCCGTGAAGATCTGAGTGCAAAGGAATTAACCGAATAAGTTTCCATGGGAAGAACAATCCTCTTCTTCCCTACCGTTATCGCTACTGTAAGGGCTCGGTCGCTCGATGCGCCCTCTCCAATTGCCTTCGATCAAAGGCATCCTCTTCCAGCAAAACCTCTTCTCTCCATATCATCCTTCACCTAATCTTGCTATTTAATTCTCTGTCGCCGTCTTGTTCTTCTCCATGTGAAAAACAATACTGTTCAGTATTTCACAATTATTGTACAACCTAAGGTTGATTCAAATGGCGTAACATGGATATTTTGTATTTAAAAAAGTGCGACAAGATCAGAACCGACATTTGTCGAACCAACGCTACGACTGGTTTCGCTGCCGTATGAGTAACATACGGCAGAGGAACAACTAAAGGATACAGAGGTGTCAAAGAAAATCCAAGAAAAAGAGACTCCGCTGGTTTGGGCATGAGGAGAGACCAGGAGTACGTTGGGAGGAGGTTGTTGGCGATGGATGTTCCAGGTAGAAGGAGGAGGGGGAGACCAAAGAGAAGGTGGATGGAGTCTGTAACAGCAGATATGAGGGAGAAAGATCTCGCAATAGAAGACATCGGACACAGAAGAACTTGGAACCGGCTTTCAAGAAATAGCGACCCTGCATAGTGGGAGAAGCTTTAGTTAAAGAAGAAGATGATGCACTGTATATGTACACTATTACAAGAGAGGTAAACATTTATTTGTTATTCTAAGTCAATTTAGCTTCAAGAACATTTGTAGACATTACTAAATCCTTGTTTTAAATCCCCGATGTACTGAGGATAATAACAGTAGAGTATGTCATAAATGACCAGTCTAAATTAAAATGTCTGCAAAACAATCAAGACATCTAAAAGTAAGCAACATTTTGTTGAAGAAAACAAAAATATTTTTCTCGGCAGTTTCTCCAAACACGAGATAACACAATTCACCGACACTGTTAAAAAAACAACTTCTGATATCACCCTAGGCTAACTACAACTGCAAGCAAGAACTAACCATCTGACAGATAAATCAAGATGCAAACCCTACTTTTAAAGGTGTCCCTCAAAGAAAAAATACAAACTAGAGGGGCACTCAGTAGAAAGAAGACCTTTGCCGCGGCAGCTTATTTCTCAACCTTGACCTTAACATGTAATAATTAGCGTAGATTTTCATACACTTAAATATGAACCAAGTCTGAAGTATCTGTGATAACGAAGTCCAAACTTACGGCTGATTACGTGAATTGGACATTTTCCTCGACTGTGACCTTGACCTTCCAAAGTCTAATCATTTCCAACTTTTTACATAACAGTTAATACCTACATGTTTCATTACAATTAAAATTGCGGCCAGGAAGCTGCTTCTTCTTCTTTAGATTGCCCGGAGCTTCTCTCCAGACAGGGGCTTTTTGACGGTGCGTCTAGCCCCTAATTCAGGAAGCTGTTCAGAAACAACTACACACATAGGGGCCGAAAACATAACCTTCCAACTTCCTTGGCGGAGGTAATTGCAAACTAGAGTGGTTAAGTTTCGATAATGCCCCTATTGAACAGAAAAGTGTCTTGCAAAACAGCATAGGCTACCGAAGGGCTTCTGTTCAATATAACTAAGAATACTTCAGCATCCCACAATAAAGAATGACAAACTGTAAACATTTTTAAAAATATATTCACCAACTATAAATTAAACCTGCTGCTTCCTCCGATGCCTTAGATGACCGCGGAGGTAGCAGCAGTAGGGGATTCAGCATTATGAAGCTTCATCTGTGGTGGATAATGTGGGAGGGTGGGCTGTGTCACCCTAGCAGTACCAGCTGAACTCGGTCGAGTCCCTTGTTAGGCTGGAGGAACGTAGAGAGTAGAGGTCCCCTTTTTTGTTTTTGTTTCATTTGTTGATGTCGGCTACCCCCCTTGGTATATGTATGTATGTATAAATTAAACCTGCTGCTTTTAGAACAAAGAATTTTGAGGGTTATAAAAGTTCTAAGGGGTACCACTTCAGAAGTTCAAACTTGCAGCGAATGGTTTTATGTTGAACAGGCTGACTTAAGTCTCTCATTATAGTTTATATATCATTACTGTCCTTAAGATATTTTATATCAATTACTTATAGTTTATTGTTGTTGGAAAAGCAGGTTTCTATAAGCCCTGGGGCACCAACATGGTAGTAATACCATGTTGGTGCCCCAGGGCTTATAGAAACCTGCTTTTCCAACAACAACAATAATAATTATCTTTTCTCTATATAACATTTGTTTAAAGAATTTTCCTATTTAGTATTGATGCTGTTCGGCTTATAGCCAACTTCAAATTAAAAAAACGGTGTGCGCGCACGTGTGTGAAAGAACCATAGCATACCGTACTTAGTGGGTTGGAAGAGATATTTCCACCCACTCATATCACCAGAGAATAGAAAATTACAACAGAAATAAATTCCTTATTTAAATAACGTCGCTGGGCCAACCAGCTTGTATAAGTGTATTCAGTAGAATATTTCCTTCCCAGGTTTAGAGGCCCACGATGAAAGGGCCCTCTCCTCTGTCATGTACCCTTACAGACCAATACTTCCTGTACATATATCGACTACCTTTCTGAATATACGCTACTGTACACTTCTTCTTTTGAGTGAAAATTTCTCAACCAAACTGGTCTTTCATGATAAAACCTATTAAACCTTTTACCCCCAAAAGAATGTACTGGTACATTTCACAAAACTCATCCCTTTACCCCCATGGACGTACCGGTACGTCCTTGCAAAAAACTGCTATTTACATTTTTTTTGCAAATTTTTTATAATTTTTTGAGAAACTTCAGGCATTTTCAAAGAGAATGAGACCAACCTGACCTCTCTATGCCAAAAATTAAGGCTGTTAGAGCAATTTAAAAAAAATTTACTGCAAAATGTGCTTGAAAAAAAAAAATAACCCCTGGGGGTTAAGGGTTGGAAGATTCCAAATAGCCTGGGGGTAAAAGGGTTAAGAGGTAAATTTTACTGATTCTTACACACCTGAGATACGAATATAGATATATTGCCTAAAAGTATAAGATTACCTCTTTATAATCATACAACATAGATTTCCAGTCACAAAACGACAACATACAGACGAGTCAGGGGGAACCACCGACCAAAGCCGAGATTTATACAGCGATACAGCCTAACTTGATCGGGCTGTAATCTGTGTCAATGCAAATCTGGCCTTGATATCCTACGCGGCGATGGGCCCACAACTGCAGCCTCACGTATTCCGTGCCCGAAGATTTGCGCTTTTCTTAAGTTTTGGAACCCAAACAAAGAAAACAATATCATATATTTCAGGCTAAGGCAAGGGTTATGACCTTCATCACATGAGAGCCACATCAGGTTGCCCACAGCATCTATAGAATGCATTTTTAGGGTTAAAATACCGTGCAGTCATTCAAGAACCTCCCTGTGAAAGGCTTGAACGGGGGCTAAAATACGACCCGACCTGCTTTCTCCGACGTAAATGTGTAACTCGCATAACTACCTTTAAATGTTGTTAGTGACATGACACTCTCTAGCCTGGTCATAGAAAAAGATAAGAAAAGGAAATTTCTCTAGAAAAACGTCCCACTGATTTGGAAACTTCTGCTTGCGAAATGCTTTTAGCGAGACGCTATTGTTCATGAAATAGCCAAGGTTCACGTTGATATTTCAATATAAAAAATAGAGGGGGGCACTCAGTAGAACGCAGACATCCACAGCAGCGGCTTATTTCTCGACCTTGACCTTAACATGTATCAATTGACATGAATTTTCATACACTCAAATATGAACAAACTTTGAAATCTCTGTGACAACGATGTCCAAACTTACGGCTGATTGCATCAATTGGAGGTTTTGATTGACCGTGACCTTGACCTTCTAAAATTTAATGATTTCCAGCGTTTCACATACCAGTTAATCCCTGCAAGTTTCATAACTCTACGATTTAAATTGTGGCCAGGATCTGTTCACAAACGGGGGATAAAACCTACCCTCCTTCCAACTTCGTTGGCGGAGGTAATTACAGTATCTGGCATAACTAAACCGTGTTTTTACAAAAAAAAAAAGAAAAGAAAAAAAGTGTACCCACTAAACACTCAAAGAAATAATTGCGTTCAATCTTAACCCTTTTACCCCCAAAGGACGTACTGGTACGTTTCACAAAACTCATCCCTTTACCCCCATGGACGTACCGGTAGGTCCTTGCAAAAAACTGCTATTTGTTTTTTTTTGCATATTTTTGAAAACTTTATGAGAAACTTCACGCATCTTCCAAAATAATGAGACCAACCTGACCTCTCTATGATGAAAATTAAGGCTGTTAGAGCAATTTAAAAAATATATATTGCAAAATGTGCTTGAAAAAAAAAAAAAAATTCCTGGGGGTTAAGGGCTGGAAAGTTCCAAATAGCCTGAGGGTAAAAGGGTTAAAAAGAAATAACCACCATTTTATCTCTCAAATCGAAGGCCCTTTCATTAGGGACATCATACTCGCTAATCTTCGATATTGCTTTACATAGAAAACGTCTTGCGGAATCGAGAGGTTAATGAGTTAAAGACACAAACCAAAAGATACAAATGACACAACGCACGCAAGACAATTTTAACGCATTCATACGCATAGTGGTGTACACTATGCCTATAGGAATCGGTGGGCCGTTCAGATATGGGTAAAAACTGAACAGAGAAGGAAGAGCATTACGACACTAACCTCGTACAGTACATGATGAAATCAAAACTTCAAAGATGTAATATTTGTCAGAAGTAATCAAACGCCAACGAGAGAGCAATAGAGTAAGTAGGATGAGAACAAAACTAAAATAAATAAATGCATAATGAACAATGTATAGTCATTTAGTATATGGTTCATGTTATACATCATATATGCTGACCTTAAAGTAAAAGAAATTAAAGCAAGATTGATTAGTCAAAAAATGAAAAATGCCAGATTAAATTACAGTTTCAATCTCAAACGTATCCAAACAACAAGGTGAATCAAATAGCATCGGCTTGGTTTGCATAAAGAACAAAGTTATTTGGGGCGCGTGCTTCGTGTTATTCTTATGCCGAACACACGATACTACTAAAAGCAATAGAATTATACCCAAAGGATTCACTGAAAAGGGAAGAATTACAGATGACGACAATGTAATCTTGTTCAATGAGAAAACACATTGAAGATTACGGTATTAGACAAAAACTCCAAGATGAAGGCATTTGAGATTTAATATCGTAATCACTGCAAGTAATGCAAAAGATCTTCCTAATCGAGTGGTTGAATCAGTAGACCTTCAAAAGTTCAAAGTTGGAGCAAATGCTTTTTTGTTGACCAGGCGGACATGAGTCTTTTTAGTTTATATATGACATATCTGTTTTTGACATTGTTAATAGTTTATATATGACATGTCTGTTTTGACGTTGTTACTTATTTTAGAATGATTTATTGTTAATTTGTTCTCTTCATTTATTTATTTCCTTATTTCCTTTCCTCACTGGGCTATTTTTCCCTGTTGGAGCCCCTGGGCTTATAGCATCTTGCTTTTCCAACCAGGGTTGTAGCTTGGATAGTAATAATAATAATGATAACAATAATAATAATAATATATTGCAATGCAAAACAAGTAATTTTGCAGACCTTTGATGCTGCGAAGCCAAAAATGTAAATGACAGCCAGAAGAAGTCAAAATTAACCAAAGGGACTACAGTAACAAGCTATTCATCACAATCTGCAATGCTGTAATAATTACTTCTGTAATATGACATTGTTTCATGATATATTAACCCTTTTACCCACAGGCCATTTGGAACTTTCCAACCCTTAACCCACTGGGGTTATTTTTTTTCAAGCACATTTTGCAGTATATTTTTTTTAAGTTGCTCTAACAGCCTTAATTTTTGTCATAGAGAGGTCAGGTTGGTCTCATTCTCTTGGAAAATGCCTGAATTTTCTCAAAAAAAAATTATCAAAAATAAGAAGAAAAAAAATTTTTTATAGCATTTTTTTGCAAGGACGTACCGGTACATCCATGGGGGTAAAGGGATGAGTTTTGTGAAATGTACCAGTACGTCCTTTGGGGGTCAAAAGGGTTATTATTATTATTATTACACGCTAAGCTCTAACTCTAGTTGGAAAAGCAGGGAGCTATTAACCAAAAGGCTGCAACAAGAAAAACTAGCCCAGTGAGGAATGGAAACAAGGAAAAACATTATCACAGAAACATTAAATTAGATCTTTTGTATATAACCCATAAAAAATTCAAAAAGGGAAGAGAAACAAGATAGAATAGCGAGCCAGAGTGTACCCCCAAGCAAGAGAACTAACCCAAGACAGTGAAAGACCATGGTACAGAGGCTATGGCACTACAACAATGGTTTGATTTTGGAGTATCCTTCTCCTAGCAGAGCTGCTTACCATAGCTAAAGTGGCTCTTCCACCCTTACCAAGAGGAAAGTAGCCACTGAACAATTACAATGCGGTAGTTAACCCCTTGAGCGAGGAATTGTTCGGTAATGTAAGTGTTGTTAAGTGTATGAGGACAGAAGAGAATGTGGAAAGAATAAGCGATTGTATTCAGTGTATGCATAGGCAGAGATAAAATGAGCTGTAAGCAGAGAGAGGGACCCAATGTAGTACTGTCTGGCCAGTCAAAGGACCCAATAACATTCTTATGGTAGCATCAACGGGTGGCTGGCACCCTGTCCTACCTAATACCTACAGTACTGTACGGATGAATGAATGAATGAGAGTAAAGTATGTATAAATTAGCTACTACCTGTACAGTATTGGAGAAAACTCGTCAGGGTGAATAATACTGTTTATAAAAATCAGCCTGTTTTTGAACAAACAATTAAGCTTATTACTACACAATCAATCAATTAAACTCACAAACATTGAAGATGATGTCTTGCATGAGATACCCATAAAATATTCCATACAACTGCACATTTCTATACATGTATAGATGATGTTTGGCAATGGACAAAGTCTATTGAGCAGAATAAAATATATTGTGTAGGTAATTAAATTGAGATCATACGACAACTGATTGGGAAAAAAAACAGCTCCCTAGCTTAACTGGAGTATTCAATACTGGCCCCAAATTTTATTGTTAATACTAGCTAAGCTTCAACCCTAGTTAGAAAAGCTGGATGTTACAAGCCCAAGCATTCCTACAGGGAAAACTAAGCACAGTGAGAAAAGGAAACTACACGAGAAGTAATGAATAACTTATGTAAAATATTTCAAGATCATTAACGGGCGCGGGAGACTGTTGGCGCGCGCGATCAATACGCTGAGAGAGAGAGAGTTCGCGCGTACCTGTACCAGCCAGTAGGGCACACGCGCAGGAGAAAGATCCCTAGCACGCGGGCGCGCAATTGAATCGTGGGGCGCGATAGAACGTTGGCGCATATCCTTTGGAGAGGATAGGCGAGCGTATCCTCGCGGATGCGTGCGGGAGAAGACTGGTGCGATGGTACTGGTTGGCGCGTGGGAGAAGCCAGCTGTATTGACTTCCCAGCAGCACCAAGTTCAGTAGATCATTGGCGTGCGGGGGAGTTAGATGTTGGGCGGGAGAGCGCGGGGGCACTGGAGGGGGCTGGCGCGCAGGAGAGCGATGGCGCACAGGAGGTTGATGGTGCGCAGGAGAACGTGGGCGCATAGCGCGTGATGGAGGTATGCTCCTGTTGGGACGTATGTGCGTGTTGGCGTGTACGCCCTTGATGCCCTGTGTTAGGGTTTAGTGATGGGGCCTGACGAGATACTAAAGAGCGTTTGTCAGGTTTCGTTGGCGTGCCTAAGCGTGCTTAGGTGAAGCCTTGTTAGGCCCTTGTAGAAAAGGTGACGGCAGGTCGGCAGGTCTGTCGGATGGAAGGTCAACGTGTCCTTTAAAAGGACGAACTTCCACTGAAGGAGATCGTGAACAATCTGCAGAAAGGTCCAGGACCAGTGCAGGAGCAGTGATAGGTGATTTGTCTCCAGGCTCCTCTGCGGTAGACTGCATCGAAGGTGTTGAACCAGAGGCGCCTCCTCACTGCAGGTGAAGGAAGGCCTCTATGGCAAAAAGGAAGGCGAGCCTTCCGACGAATGCGCCCTCTGGGGGCCGTGGGATCAGCAAGCTGACCTTCTGCAGTCCTCCGAAGAGGAGTCTCTGTACGTGAACTCCCCCGAGGGGAAGAAACACTAGCAGGAGAGACTGACGATGGACTTAGTTTCTCCCTCGTAGGTTGAACAGGAACGGGAGAAACTAAGCCGTCAGCTACCGTAGAGTTTGGAGAGGCAGAGGTGATGGGTGATACCGCATTGGATACCTTTGACACTACAACGTCAACAAGAGACAGAGGATCAACCCCTGACGGTGACGGCGATTACTTGACAGCGACACCCAATCGGATGTAGTTAAGCAAAACCTCCTTGGAGGGCGAACCCGTAAGCCCCAAGGAGGACCAAAGCTGAAATAAGGTTAGTGACATATCCTTCCCCGGGGTGAGAGGTGGAGCTGCTTCGCTAGGGGAAGCAATGTCATCTCTCGAACCCTGAGGTTGGTAAACAGTACATTGGTCTACGCTATCACTCGGCGGTCTCTCGAAAGAGACCGACCAAGTGGGAGCTTCGGAGGAGGTTTGGGCAACGGAAGAAAAGGCCTTGGGTTTTTCTCCTTTCAAAGAAACTTTCGAAGGAGAAATATCCCGTTTGGACTTCTTCTTCCGTCGTCGCGAAAACCTCTCCCACTGGGAGGTTAGACCACTCCCTACTCCTGTTATTGCTATCACACTGTTGGCCCCTACAAGAAGGACAATGGGCGTGAGGATCAGCCTCGACCGCCGACATGAATGTTACACAGGGGCGGTCGGGAAACCCAGGGCAGGTGCGCATGATCGCAGAGGCCAACTTCACAAACAGAACTAGAAAAAGACAAAAGCATTAAGTGGCTGCCAAATGACGGCGAGGATAAGAGCGGACATGTCCGACTACCATCCGAGCCGAGAGCAAAGTGAGCTCAAGCACAGGTGTGTATGAGGGGGGGGGGGGGGGTAGCAAGCTACCCTCCCCTACCCTTGCCAACTAGCGATGTGGGTAGTAAACCCTCGTTAAATTTTAATGGCTCGTCATTTTAGCTACACCGAAAGTAATACCCCTATTAAATAGCGTGGTTTGTACTCCAGTTACGGAACAAATCTCCTATATAAGCTATGAAAACTTTAACAAAATAGGAAGAGAAATAAGATAGAATAGTGCCCGAGTGTACCCTCAAGCAAGAGAACTCTAACCAAAGATATTGGAACACAAGGCCATAATAATTATTTGAAGACCTACAACAGAATACACAGCATATCCCTATACCCACACGAAAAACTGAATCCAGAATTCCGTGGCGATAGGACATTGTATCGCTTGTTACCAACGACTCGTATAAACCGATAGCAGTAATGTTACGGCATTATCCTGAGCCTAGCATAGGGTAGAAAACGTCATGATAGTTATATCAAGAACTTCAAAAGATCAAACTTGCAGCACATGTTTTTCAAGTTGAACAGGCTGACATAAGTCTTTTAATGGTTTATGTAAGAAGGATCTTTTCTTTGTTGTTACAGTTCATTACTTCTCATAATTAATTTATTTCCTTTCCTCACTGGGTTATTTATCCGTGTTGTAGCCCTTGGGCTTATGGCATCCTGCTTTTTCAACAAGGGTTGAAGCTTAGCTGGTAATTATTATAACTGTGGGGTACCAATAAGTTAACAGTAACTTAGGTTAATTAGGCAAGTTTCAATAAAACATCTTAAATTACGTCGGGTAGGTGTGGGAGTGGCAATAAGAAAACTTATAGCAAATATGAAAATAACGTCTCACGTTAGTTCAGGTAAGTGTCGGAGAGTGTCAATGTGAAAATAACATCTCATGTTATTTCAGATAAGTGTGGGAGTGTGTCAATATGAAAATAAAGTCTCATGTTATTTCAGGTAAGTGTGGGAATGTCTCAATATGAAAATAACGTCTCATGTTAGTTCAGGTAAGTGTCGGACAGTGTCAATATGAAAATAACGTTTCATGTTATTTCAGGTAAGTGTGGGAGAGTGTCAATATGAAAATAAAGTCTCATGTTATTTCAGGTGAGTGTGGGAGAGTGTCAGTATGAAAATAACGTCCCATGTTATTTCAGGTGAGTGTGGGGGAGTGTCAGTATGAAAATAACGTCCCATGTTATTTCAGGTGAGTGTGGGGGAGTGTCAGTATGAAAATAACGTCCCATGTTAGTTCAGGTGAGTGTGGGGGAGTGTCAGTATGAAAATAACGTCCCATGTTAGTTCAGGTGAGTGTGGGGGAGTGTCAGTATGAAAATAACGTCCCATGTTAGTTCAGGTGAGTGTGGGGGAGTGTCAGTATGAAAATAACGTCCCATGTTAGTTCAGGTGAGTGTGGGGGAGTGTCAGTATGAAAATAACGTCCCATGTTAGTTCAGGTGAGTGTGGGGGAGTGTCAGTATGAAAATAACGTCCCATGTTAGTTCAGGTGAGTGTCAGTATGAAAATAACGTCCCATGTTAGTTCAGGTGAGTGTGGGGGAGTGTCAGTATGAAAATAACGTCCCATGTTAGTTCAGGTGAGTGTGGGGGAGTGTCAGTATGAAAATAACGTCCCATGATAGTTCAGGTGAGTGTGGGGGAGTGTCAGTATGAAAATAACGTCCCATGATAGTTCAGGGGAGTGTGGGGGAGTGTCAGTATGAAAATAACGTCCCATGTTAGTTCAGGTGAGTGTCAGTATGAAAATAACATCCCATGTTAGTTCAGGTGAGTGTCAGTATGAAAATAACGTCCCATGTTAGTTCAGGTGAGTGTGAGTATGAAAATAAGGTCCCATGTTAGTTCAGGTGAGTGTGGGGGAGTGTCAGTATGAAAATAACGTCCCATGTTAGTTCAGGTGAGTGTGGGGGAGTGTCAATATGAAAATAACGTCCCATGTTAGTTCAGGTGAGTGTCAGTATGAAAATAACGTCCCATGTTAGTTCAGGTGAGTGTCAGTATGAAAATAACGTCCCATGTTAGTTCAGGTGAGTGTCAGTATGAAAATAACGTCCCATGTTAGTTCAGGTGAGTGTCAGTATGAAAATAACGTCCCATGTTAGTTCAGGTGAGTGTCAGTATGAAAATAACGTCCCATGTTAGTTCAGGTGAGTGTCAGTATGAAAATAACGTCCCATGTTAGTTCAGGTGAGTGTGGGGGAGTGTCAGTATGAAAATAACATCCCATGTTAGTTCAGGTGAGTGTGGGGGAGTGTCAGTATGAAAATAACCTCCCATGTTAGTTCAGGTGAGTGTCAGTATGAAAATAACGTCCCCTGTTCGTTCAGGTGAGTGTGGGGGAGTGTCAGTATGAAAATAACGTCCCATGTTAGTTCAGGTGAGTGTGGGGGAGTGTCAGTATGAAAATAACGTCCCATGTTAGTTCAGGCGAGTGTCAGTATGAAAATAACGTCCCATGTTAGTTCAGGTGAGTGTGGGGGAGTGTCAGTATGAAAATAACGTCCCATGTTAGTTCAGGTGAGTGTGGGGGAGTGTCAGTATGAAAATAACGTCCCATGTTAGTTCAGGTGAGTGTGGGGGAGTGTCAGTATGAAAATAACGTCCCATGTTAGTTCAGGCGAGTGTCAGTATGAAAATAACGTCCCATATTAGTTCAGGTGAGTGTGGGGGAGTGTCAGTATGAAAATAACGTCCCATGTTAGTTCAGGTGAGTGTGGGGGAGTGTCAGTATGAAAATAACGTCCCATGTTAGTTCAGGTGATCGTGGGGGAGTGTCAGTATGAAAATAACGTCCCATGTTAGTTCAGGTGAGTGTGGGGGTGTGTCAATATGAAAATAACGTCCCATGTTAGTTCCGGTAAGTGTGGGGGAGTGTCAATATGAAAATAACGTCCCATGTTAGTTCAGGTAAAGTATGGGATAGTGTCGATATGAAAATAACGTCCAATGTTAGTTCAGGCAAGTGTGGAGGAGTGTCAATATGAAAATAACGTCCCATGTTAGTTCAGGTAAAGTATAGGATAGTGTCGATATGAAAATAACGTCCAATGTTAGTTCAGGCAAGTGTGGAGGAGTGTTAATATGAAAATAACGTCTCATGGCAGTTCAGGTAAGTGTTGGCGAGTGTCAATATGAAAATAATGTCTCATGTTATTTCAGGCAAGTGTGGAGGAGTGTCAGTGTGAAAATAATGTCCCATGTTAGTTCGAGTAAAGTATGGGTTAGTGTCAATATGAAAATAACATCCAATGTCAGTTCAATTAAGTATGGGTTAGTGTCAATATGAAAATAACGTCTCATGTCAGTTCAGGTAAATGTGGGGGAGTGTCAATATGAAAATAATGTCCCATGTCAGTTCAATTAAGTATGGGAGTGTCAATATGAAAATAACGTCTCGTGTCAGTTCAAGTAAGTGTGGGGGAGTGGCAATATGAAAATAACGTCCCATGTTAGTTCAAGTAAGTGTGGGGGAGTGTCAGTATGAAAATAACGTCTCGTGTCAGTTCAAGTAAGTGTGGGGGAGTGGCAATATGAAAATAACGTCCCATGTTAGTCCAAGTAAGTGTGGGGGAGTGTCAATATGAAAATAACGTCTCGTATCAGTTCAAGTAAGTGTGGGGGAGTGTCAATATGAAAATAACGTCTCGTATCAGTTCAAGTAAGTGTGGGGGAGTGTCAATATGAAAATAACGTCTCATATCAGTTCAAGTAAGTGTCAATATGAAAATAACGTCCCATGTTAGTTCAAGTAAGTGTGGGGGAGTGTCAATATGAAAATAACGTCCCATGTTAGTTCAAGTAAGTGTGGGGGAGTGTCAATATGAAAATAATGTCTCGTATCAGTTCAAGTAAGTGTGGGGGAGTGTCAATATGAAAATAACGTCCCATGTTAGTTCAAGTAAGTGTGGGGGAGTGTCAATATGAAAATAACATCCCATGTTAGTTCAAGTAAGAGTGGGGGAGTGTCAATATGAAAATAACGTCTCGTATCAGTTCAAGTAAGTGTGGGGGAGTGTCAATGTGAAAATAACGTCCCATGTTAGTTCAAGTAAGAGTGGGGGAGTGTCAATATGAAAATAACGTCTCGTATCAGTTCAAGTAAGTGTGGGGGAGTGTCAATGTGAAAATAACGTCCCATGTTAGTTCAAGTAAGAGTGGGGGAGTGTCAATATGAAAATAACGTCTCGTATCAGTTCAAGTAAGTGTGGGGGAGTGTCAATGTGAAAATAACGTCCCATGTTAGTTCAAGTAAGAGTGGGGGAGTGTCAATATGAAAATAACGTCTCGTATCAGTTCAAGTAAGTGTGGGGGAGTGTCAATGTGAAAATAACGTCCCATGTTAGTTCAAGTAAGAGTGGGGGAGTGTCAATATGAAAAAAAACGTCTCGTATCAGTTCAAGTAAGTGTGGGGGAGTGTCAATGTGAAAATAACGTCCCATGTTAGTTCAAGTAAGAGTGGGGGAGTGTCAATATGAAAATAACGTCTCGTATCAGTTCAAGTAAGTGTGGGGGAGTGTCAATGTGAAAATAACGTCCCATGTTAGTCCAAGTAAGTGTGGGGGAGTGTCAATATGAAAATAACATCCCATGTTAGTTCAAGAAAGAGTGGGGGAGTGTCAATATGAAAATAACGTCTCGTATCAGTTCAAGTAAGTGTGGGGGAGTGTCAATGTGAAAATAACGTCCCATGTTAGTTCAAGTAAAAGTGGGGGAGTGTCAATATGAAAATAACGTCTCGTATCAGTTCAAGTAAGTGTGGGGGAGTGTCAATGTGAAAATAACGTCCCATGTTAGTTCAAGTAAGAGTGGGGGAGTGTCAATATGAAAATAACGTCTCGTATCAGTTCAAGTAAGTGTGGGGGAGTGTCAATATGAAAATAACGTCCCATGTTACTTCAAGTAAGAGTGGGGGAGTGTCAATATGAAAATAACGTCTCGTATCAGTTCAAGTAAGTGTGGGGGAGTGTCAATATGAAAATAACGTCTCGTATCAGTTCAAGTAAGTGTGGGGGAGTGTCAATATGAAAATAACGTCTCGTGTCAGTTTAAGTAAGTGTAGGGGGAGTGTCAATATGAAAATAACGTCTCGTATCAGTTCAAGTAAGTGTGGGGGAGTGTCAATATGAAAATAACGTCTCGTATCAGTTCAAGTAAGTGTGGGGGAGTGTCAATATGAAAATAACGTCCCCTGTTAGTTCAAGTAAGTGTGGGGGAGTGTCAGTAAGAAAATAACATCTCATGTTATTTCAGGTAAGTGTGGGGGAGTGTCAATATGAAAATAACGTCCCCTGTTAGTTCAAGTAAGTGTGGGGGAGTGTCAGTAAGAAAATAACATCTCATGTTATTTCAGGTAAGTGTGGGGGAGTGTCAATATGAAAATAACGTCCCCTGTTAGTTCAAGTAAGTGTGGGGGAGTGTCAGTAAGAAAATAACATCTCATGTTATTTCAGGTAAGTGTGGGGGAGTGTCAATATGAAAATAACGTCCCCTGTTAGTTCAAGTAAGTGTGGGGGAGTGTCAGTAAGAAAATAACATCTCATGTTATTTCAGGTAAGTGTGGGGGAGTGTCAATATGAAAATAACGTCCCCTGTTAGTTCAAGTAAGTGTGGGAGTGTGTCAATATGAAAATAACATCTCATGTTAGTTCAGGTAAGTGTGGGGAGTGTCAATATGAAAATAACATCCATGTTAGTTCAGGTAAGTATGGGTTAGTGTCAATATGAAAATAACGTCTCATGTTAGTTCAGTAAGTATGGGAGTGTCAATATGAAAATAACATCCAATGTTATTCAGGTAAGTATGAGTTAGTGTTAATATGAAAATAACGTCCATGTTAGTTCAATAAGTATGGGAGTGTTAATATGAAAATAACGTCCAATGTTAGTTCAGGTAAGTGTGGGGGAGTATCAATATGAAAATAACGTCCATGTTAGTTCATAAAGAGTGTAGTATGAAAATAACGTCTCATGTTAGTTAGGTAAGTGTGGGGGAGTGTCAATATGAAAATAAAGTATCATGTTAGTTCAGGTTAAGTGTGGGGAAGTGCCCACAAGAAAATATCTGGGGTAATACCAGCTAAGTGTGGGGGTACTGAAAAGAAAACGTCCAATATCAAGTAAAGCGTGACTTCTGTGTTAACCACCAAAGACGCACAGGTAAACATTTACCGTGCTGTTTTCACAGCTCAACGAGAAATTCATCTCTACGGTCTGTGAAGTCGACAGCCGACATACAAGAAAAGAATGCCGCACGATCTAGGCCACAATAGACTAGCCTAATGAGAACCTAACCTAACAAATTGCCTTGAATATAATCAATCCAGTGAAACAAAAATTATAAATCTACGACCGACTATATTCTGGAGTTGATATTGGTTCGTCCCTGGGTCCTAGGGTAAAGACTAACCATGGTCCGCACCCTAGGTTTAGGGTTATTGACGTAGTATAAACTTTAGATGTGAAATCCTCATATTATGATAAAACGGTTTCAATTTACACGAAATTTCAAATAAACCAATAAACCATAGAGGTTTAATTAACCTTAACATAAATTCAAATCTAGCCTAGCCTACAACAGGCCCATACATTAAAATGTATTAATACATGTTGTAGGTCCTTTACATGCATTACAAAATATTAATATAGGATATTTACTTATTATTAGTGTAGGTTTTAGGGTTTAGTTCAATAAACAATATTAAAACAAAAATAAACCAGCGGTTTAACTTACTCTGCCCAGATATAGCGGCGTTGACTCATTATCCATAATGTCATTAAACCAGACGTGTTTTATCCTATAATTCTTAATTAATCAATTATATAATTAATTAATTAACGTATTTACACAAGCCAATCACTGTCAGTTATACACGATATAACAAAAAAGCATTTATTTCACTTTTCACAGATTAAAAAAAATTTCCTCGTTGAAGATTTGACGGGCGATAGACAGATTAGACAGAAATAGAAATAGACAGAAGGAAACGGGAAATAATTATGTAATTATTTTTATATTTTCAAACCTTTTTCGTTAGCGAGTATTCACTTTATATTTCTCTTTTAATGGCTCGTTTTTATTTATCCCGTCTACTTGTACGGCACATGGACACACACATACACATAAGGAGACATAATTCTGTCAATTCTGTCTATCTCTGTCTGTCTGGCAGATAAATATATTAAAAAAAACACACACGGTACAGTTGTCTCCGACTTGTCCTTTCGACTCCCGTCTCCAGACTAACAACCGCTTTTCCTCTGTTTTTCCGTCTATATCTCCTGTTATATCACCGCTCACGCCCCTGTCTATCATCTCCCTCCTTTCGCGGACAGTCGTTTATTATTTTAAAAAAAGAGACGGGTGAAACAGGAGCCGTTTCAAGAAGTAGATTCACCCAACAAGTCGATATAGCTTAAACGTGAAAAACAAAATGGCGGTGGGATCTCTCTCTCGTGGCGCCCGTGGGATAATTATTCGGCGATATATCCCGCCCCTTCAGGTATCAGCCCTTCGCCGCCCTTGTCCTGGGTCGAGGTGATCTCGACGGAGGGGTTGAGGCCGGCCATGGCCAAAGGACGCCCACGGTTAGGTCCTTATAACGTGACAAACTTAGGCACAACGTATTCCGACCGCGGCTGTACATTTGCATACACAAAACTTGAAAGACAAAACAATAATAAATAATAAAAAAATGAAAAGCATTTTATTTGTGGTATTTTTATAAATTTATAAATAGAATGTAATCATCCAAAGATGTTATTTTTACTTAATATTCCTTTTTCGATTAAATATCTGCATTTGCAATAGACCACGATTGCATCTCATTTGACTGGACCTACACAACAAAACAATAATAAATAATTGAGAATGACGTAGCATTTGATTTAAACCATTTTTATTTATATATAAATATAAACTAATCATAAAATGATGTTAATTTTACTCGATATTTCCATTTCGATTAAATATCATCATTTGCAAAACACGACGATTGCATCTCGTTTGACCACACCTAGCAGACGACGCACACAGATGTGAAAATGAATAATATATTTAAAACAGGAATTATCTATTAAAACGCAAACCTATTTAAGTAAAACATCTTTATTGCTAAATAAAGAAACGTGACAGACGTCCTTGGGGAGAGTTACGCACGCTTAAAACGTTAGGAGGAGAGAAACAATAAACAAGTACATGACTGGTGGTACATCCAGGGGACGAAGAGAGGCGATGATGATGAATCTGCAACTGCAGGAGTAGATTCTGCAATGCATTCGTACCAATTTAGATCCAATTTTAGCACACATCAATTAATTTCTGCTATTTCCAATTAATTCCAATCGAAAATCGTATCATACCCATTAAATACCAATTAGAATCATTAAATCAAACGTCAAAATAAACAAAAACAGCGGGGCATCCCTTTACACGGCAAGCGTGTTAGTCCAAGTGGTTAATTAACCCTTTTTAAGGGCCTTAAATTAAAGGATTTAAGGGGTTTGTTTCTAACGGGTTTAACGGAGATCTCAGGGTGATAAGATCCCTTGGGGATTAGACCTGTGATGGTAGATCCCCACCTTTCCCGAGCCCTAGGATTAGTGGGAAGGATCCTCCTCTCTTAACATCGTACCTACCCCCCGTCGTGGGGTTAACGGGCTAAAGCATACCTCTCTCTCTCTCTCTCTCTCTCTCTCTCTCTCTCTCTCTCTCTCTCATAAGAACTCCCAAAGTATGAATACTGAAATTTTCTCTCATAAGAAATCCCGGTGCTACTATAGCGTGAGGTCTACCACACTATAGCGTGAGATCTACCTCCCGTTAGTATTATAGCGTGAGGTCTACTGCTGAATTATACGTCCCTCTTAGATAAAACACATTTCATACATTTGTTTAAGCAATAAACACTTAATTTAAACATATCTTAGAAATGACTTAATTAGATAATTGGATTTCTAATTACATTAAAAACCAGGAATAAAGGTAAAAATAAACTTATCATATATTTCCATACATTTATTCTAGCGATACACTCTTCGTACATCAAACATGTTATCATATATTTCCATACTTCTATTCTAGCGATACAGTCTTCGTGCATCAAACAGGTTATCACATATTTCCATACATTTATTCTAGCGATACACTCTTCATACATCAAACAGGTTATCATATATTTCCATACATTTATTTTAGCGATTCACACTTCGTACATCTTCTAAGAATGACACAAATAGATCTGCTTCTTGAACTGTATCCAAGAGATTGTGCTCTCTTAAAAAGGCGAGTGCTGCTTCTTCTGTGAGAATGACTCTTCTATAAAACTCCTTCAGCAACATTTTTAGTACCCTCAATCGATGATATCTCTTTTAGGCCGAAGGAAAAACTGATTTAGGAGCTGTGGGACGCTGGTCACGAGGTAGACCTCACCCTCAACCTGGGTAGGCGACATATGGCGGTAGACCTCACACTATAGTAGCACCGAAATCCCAAAGTATGAATACTGAAATTCTCTCTCTCTCTCTCTCTCTCTCTCTCTCTCTCTCTCTCTCTCTCTCTCTCTCTCTCTCTCTCTCTCTCTCATGAACAGGTTAAGAAAATATCAACAATTATAAAATCAAGTCAAGAATAAAAATTCAAATTAAAACAAAATTAGAAATACGTGGACCGTTTCTCTCTCTCTCTCTCTCTCTCTCTCTCTCTCTCTCTCTCTCTCTCTCTCTCTCTCTCTCTCTCTCTCTCTCTCTCTCTCTCTCAATTTTGTTCTAAAGATTCTGACAAACAAATTTCATTTTTGTTAACAAATATAGGCTATACTTTCCATTAACAACTAAATTATAAAATAATTTTTAACGTACAAATTTTACTTTTAATATTAATTTGGTTCAATATTCCTTTTAAAAAAATCTCGCTTTTAATTTAATAAAAATAAAAATTAATACATAGTAAAAATTACAGAATTTCATTAAAGAATTATTACTTCTAAATAATTTCCAATTTAAAGAAATTAAAAATCAATTCATTAGATTAACATTCCTATAATCATTGTTTCCTAATAATCTAAAATTATCCCCAAGCCAGGACCAAGGAGGGCCAGGCAATGGCTTATTATTATTATTATTATTATTATTATTATTATTATGAGGAAAGCAGGATGCTATAAGATCTATAAGGGTCCCTACAAGGAAAACAGCCCAGTGAGGAAAGGAAATAATGAAATAAACCTCAAGAGAAGTAATGAACAACTAAAATAAAACATTTTAAGAAAACAATTTTCAAATATAAGCTATAAAAACGTGAAACAAAAAAAAGATAGAATAACGTGCCCGAGTGTACCCTCAAGCAAGAGAACTCTACCATGCAGTGTGTATTGTACATATAAATAACCTCTCTCTCTCTCTCTCTCTCTCTCTCTCTCTCTCTCTCTCTCTCTCTCTCTCTCTCTCTCTCGCTACATGATAATACAAGCATGGAAGCAAATAGAAGGAATTGCTGAAAACATCATGGAGCTTAAAGTATCAGAAAGAGCAAGCCGAGGTAGATTAATAGTGCCAAAAAGCATTCCAGGTAAACTGAGAAAGGCGCACAGGACATTAATCCACAACGCACCAGCATCGATAATGCAGCGACTATTTAATGTGCTGCCAGCTCATCTAAGAAACATATCAGGAGTGAGCGTAGATGCGTTTAAAAAGCAGCTCGATAAATACCTAAGATGCATCCCAGACCATCCAAGACTGGAAGATGCAAAATACACTGGAAGATGTATTAGCAACTCTCTGGTGGATATACGAGGTGCCTCACACTGAGGGACCTGGGGGAACCCAAACAAAAAATAAGGCAATAAGGTAAGGCTCTCTCTCTCTCTCTCTCTCTCTCTCTCTCTCTCTCTCTCTCTCTATTTTGTGCCAAATTCTTATTTCAGCCAAAAATTGAAAAACCAAAATCCCAAGTACTTCCTCAGTCTTTTGCAGGCACCCTGCGACCTTCCCAAACTTGCCCTTTTGTGTGATTTTCATTTTCTCTCATACTACTATGATCCTTTTTCCTCAATTCTTATCTACATTAATTCCTCAGTCTTCCTAACTTCCAACTAATATTCTCGACTTCATCCTCATCTAAACATTCGAAAACTCTCACCAGTTTCTACTGCTTTTTCTCCCTATTCCCAAACAATACTGAATCGTCTGCGAACATAAACACCAAACGAGACGTTCTCCCACCTTCATATCCGTTAAAAAAAATCTTTCTATTTCATTAAAAAATACTTCTAGTTTTCAATGACTTAACTTCTACATCGTACATTTTCTCTCCATCAATCTTAGAAACAAGTTTGAAAGGTGCGGCACTCAAATAGAATCCGATAGATCAGCGGATTGCTCACAGCACATTCAGACGAGGTGAAGCAAATAAAGTATGGGGATTGCAACCTCATCCCTAACTCAACCGCAAGGGAAAAACGAGGATAGGTTAGAGAAAAAGGGAGATGATCTATAGTCCATTTCTTTTAGCGAGGCAGATTTGCACCGACTCGCAACGGTGCCTTTTAGCTCGGAAAAGTTTCCTGATCGCTGATTGGTTAGAATTATCTTGCCCAACCAATCAGCGATCAGGAAACTTTTCCGAGCTAAAGTGGCACCTCTGCGAGTCGGTGCAAATATGCCTCGCTAAAAGAAATTGACTATAGTAAAGTGCTGGACAGACGATGTGAGAGAAGTATGATAAAGAGAGGGTTCTAATATCCCCAGAGCTCTAGATGAAATGCAGTGTACCAACGAAGGTTTTCAAAGGGCTGTTGGTGAGTCAAATCAAGTGAATAATTCTATGATTCAACGAGTGAATAATGAACTGATGAATACTGCACTGGGGACCGAGAGGTGAATCAGGAAGATGGGAAGCCAGATAAAAAAACTACAAAGACATCTGAGTATTGTCTGAAATGTACTATCTAAGATACAATGATGGCTCTTTTCAGAGGGCAAGATGACATCCAGAGAAATATTCACTGTACCTGCTGATACAAGATTTGACTCACGGAATTTAGGCAGCAGGAACAGACACTAGAGACGAGGAAATGGCCCTCTTAGGCAACATGAAGATAGGAAAATTTTTCATCGCTGTTCTTGATTAAGACAGAAGCTGTAGAACGTCTTGTGTCAAGAAGAAAAATACATCATTGGATTTGTTAAACGACGGCAATAAACTCTTACGTAAACTTGGACCTACAGATGAGCGAGGTGATAAAATCAACTTAATCAAAAATTACTTTATGTTTTGGATACATAAAAAGTATATATGAATTCCTGCACATATCTTTAACCCTTTTACCCCCAGGCTCTTTGGAAATTTCCAACCCTTAACCCCCAGGGGGTTATTTTTTCCCCAGCACATTTTGCAGTATATTTTTTTTAAATTGCTCTAACAGCGTTAATTTTTGTCATAGAGAGGTCAGGTTGGTCTCATTCTCTTGGAAAATGCCTGAATTTTTTCAAAAAAATTATCAAAAATATGAAAAAAAAAAAAATTTATAGCATTTTTTTGCAAGGACGTACCGGTACGTCCATGGGGGTAAAGGGATGGGTTTTGTGAAACGTACCAGTACGTCCTTTGGGGGTAAAAAAGTTAAAATGGGATATTGCTTTAGGATATATTTACAACAATGCCAACAAACTAGTTTTATCATAGCATGCGGTAGATACCTTGGAGCAAGTGTGGCACCCCACAACACCAGTAATGGGAGACTAAATCATGTGAGGAGAAGACAAATATCTTATATGGGTTTTGTACTATACAGGGGGTCTATTGTTTGAAGAGATCAATCCTCTGTGAACTATAGTCAATTCTTTTTAGTGAGGCAGATTTGCACCGACTCGCAAGGGTGCCCTGTTAGCTCGGAAAAGTTTCCTGACCGCTGATTGGTTAAACAAGACAATTCTAACCAATCAGCGATCAGGAAACTTTACCGAGCTAAAAGGCCACCCATGCGAGTCGGTGCAAATGCATCTCATTAAAAAAAATTGAGTAAAGTTGAGAAATAATCTTGCGAAAATTTGTGATATATGTGAGGGAAATATCCAGATTTGATGTTTAAAGGTTTAAAGGTCAATCATGAATGGCAGAGGCAAGGGACAGTGACATTGCCATAGCAAGCAGGACAATGCCCTAGAGACTAAACATATATTATATGATCAGCGCCCACGCCTCCTCTCCACCCAAGCTAGGACCAGGGAGGGCCAGGCAGTGGCTGCTGATGACTCAGCAGATAGACCTATAGGCTCCCCCAAACCCCCCATCCTTAGCTCACAAGGATGGTAAGGTTGCAGACACTAATGACACTAACGAGTTTGAGTGGGACTCGAACCACTGACTGGCGATCACCAGACAGAGACGTTACCAATCAGGCCACAGCAACCCAGTATCTGGACTTCTGATAAGTGTCTTCGGTTTGAGGACTTTTCACGGGTCTCAAAAAATTGGCTGCTATGGATTCGAATGTATTTATGAATTTGGGTCTTATGGAGTCCTTAACCCTTTTACCCCCAAAGGATGTACTGGTATGTTTCACAAAACCCATCCCTTTACCCCCATGGACGTACCAGTACGTCCTTGCAAAAAAATGCTTAAATTTTTTTTTTTTTTTCATATTTTTGATAATTTTTTGAGAAACTTCAGGCATTTTCCAAGAGAATGAGACCAACCTGACCTCTCTATGACAAAAATTAAGGCTGTTAGAGCAATTTAAAAAAAAATATACTGCAAAATGTGCTGGGAAAAAAATAACCCCCTGGTGGTTAAGGGTTGGAAATTTCCAAAGAGCCTGGGGGTAAAAGGGTTAATGAGAAAAATGTTTCTGATTATAATCTTGCTTTGTAATTTTTTTATAGTCTTGTAAAGGAAGAAATTCTAATAAATACTTTTAAGTTTACGTCTGATGCCATGGACCTGTTTATTATCATTACTAGCTAAGCAACAACCCTTGTTGCAAAAGAAGGATGCTACAAGCCCAAGGGCTCCAATAGGGAAAATAGCCCAGGGAGGAGAGGAAATAAGGAAACAGACGGAATTGTTCCAATTTCCACCTGTCATCCACGATCAAATCCTTCGCGACTCGAGTGTTCTGACTGCACTACTTAATGATCTCTGTACAATAAAAGTGAGTTGTCATATATACACAATACTCCTGATTGTTTTAGAATTCTCTGGCATCCTTACATCGGAGGTCATCGACGCCGATATTGTTTGTTATAACAATGAAACAAAACAAAAAGGGGACCTCTACTCTCTACGTGCCTCCCAGCCCCAACGTTATCCCTGCGTGTCGTAAGAGGCGACTAAAAGGGACGGAACAAGGGGGCTGGGAACCCCCTCGCCTGTATATAATCCTGCGAGACGTCAATAAAGAATAAAAGAGTACTCAATTTAAAACCATAAAAGCAAAGATGTCCTTAGAGAATTTAAATAGATTTCAGAAGGCCTGCTTCAGAAATAAATCTAAAACTACCGCTGGCATAGTACAGCACATCCTGTCCGAGAAACTTGGCAAGGACGAACCTGTCATCCTCACCTCGAGCCTCAAACAGATATCATATACATTATCTATTACTTAATTCTAATAGCCAGGCCTTTTCCATCATGAGGCTCAATACTACACAGTATTCTAGAAGTTTTATTCCAGCTGTTACCAAGTTGTGGAATGATCTTCCTAATCGGGTAGTTGAATCGGTAGAACTTCAAAAGTTCAAAGTTGGAGCAAATGTTTTTATGTTGACCAAGCTGACATGAGTCTTTTTATAGTTTATATATGCCATATCTGTTTTTGACGTTAATAGTTTATATAGGACATATCTGTTTTGACGCTGTTACTTTTTTTTGAATGATATATTGTTAATTTAATCTCATCATTTATTTATTTCCTTATTTCCTTTCCTCACTGAGCTATTTTTCCCTGTTGGAGCCCTTGGGCTTATAGCATCTTACTATTCCAACTAGGGTTATAGCTTGGCTAGTAATAATAATAATATAAGAGGGGCATTTGGTCAACAAATGCCTCACTATCAAGGGTATCAAACAGTCGTCACACTATGGCTGATGTTGGCCACTTAACTGAAACTTGGTTGTCAACCGAATGTGATCAATGCAAAGAGGACAAAGAATAGTCTCCAAATTTTGAGGCATTACGTTATACCTCCAAGAGGATATAACACTCGTTATTTCTCTTATTTTATTACCAACTGACCCATCCCAATGCTGTTGCCAATTATTATAAATAAAATGTAATGAGAGAATGGAAAATGGCTGTCTGCTAAAGAAGGCGATGAATGCAAGAGTTGATGGGAGAAGTACAAGAGGAAGGCCAAGGTTTGGGTGGATGGATGGAGTGAAGGAAGCTCTGGGTGATAGGAGGATAGATGTGAGAGAGGCAAGAGAGCGTGCTAGAAATAGGAATGAATGGCGAGCGATTGTGACGCAGTTCTGGTAGGCCCTGCTGCTTTCTCCGGTGCCTTGGATGACCGCGGAGGTAGCAGCAGTAGGGGATTCAGCATTATGAAGCTTCATCTGTGGTGGATAACGGGGTAGGGTGGACTGTGGCACCCTAGCAGTACCAGCTGAACTCGGTTGAGTCCCTTGTTAGGCTGGGAGGAACATAGAGAGTAGAGGTCCCCTTTTTGTTTTGTTTCATTTGTTGATGTCGGCTACCCCCCAAAATTGGGGGAAGTGCCTTGGTATATGTATGTATGTAAAATGTAATGATAACATTACAGGTAGGAAACTCCATCTTCCGACTTTGTACCATCTTCTCAGTAGCCGATAGATTGAAAGCAAACTATTGTACAAAGGTAAACTGGTACAAATTACGGGACGGCAAGTGACGTCCTCATTCTTACTAAATGCGAAGGTCTGATATACCAATACCTTTGACCTTCTGGTTGATGCCTGCCGTGATAAGATCGCCGTTAAGCTTGTGACTTGCAAACGTTTTTAAAGGTAAGCAATGACGTCACCCTGCTCACGTTGACGTTTAGTAGCGTGACCGACAGAGGAATAAAGAAAGAAAGTAAAAATTGCATTAGAAAGCTAAATAAATTCATGCGTACCCTATTTTTGTATTGCAACATACAGTACTGTGTAAACAGTTAAGGAAAGTATAGTTTCTTGACGCATCATTTTAGAGGAAATGACAGAGCCAACAATTCAAAAGCAGAGAACATTTTGTACATAGTACAGAGTATTCTTTGAGGCAAACAATACAGGAGGTACAGTACTGAAGTATCAATATTATTACTTGCTAAGCTACAACCCTAGTTGGAAAAGCAGGATGCTTTAAGTCCAAGGGCTCCAATAAGGAGAACAGACCAGTTAGTAAAGGAAATAAGGAAACATAGAGTAAGTGTACCAGAGATTACCCTCAAGCAAGAGAATTCTAAACCCAGGACAGTGGAAGACCATGGTACAGAGGTTATGACAATACTTAAGACTAGAGAAGAATGGTTTGATTTTGGATTGTCCTTCTGGCAGAGGTGTTTACCATAGCTAGAGAGTCTTTCCTACCCTCACCCTTAAGAGGAAAGTAGCCACTGAACAATTGCAGTGCAATACTTAACCCCCTCAGTGAAGAAGAAAAGAAATAAGCTAAAGTGAGATGGCCATGCTGTCAAGAGGAGAGATGCAGTAGAAAAAGAAGACCTAAGCAGATTTAGAATGCAATAAAATCGAGTGCTGGAGGACATGGACAAAACTGAGAGCCAGCCGGAAAGGCGGATAATGGCGCAGTTGAAAAGGGGACGGAGTGACTGGGTATCACTATCATATATTATTGCATTATATTCTAATAACATCATACTTCGGTTGCAATAATAGTGAAGATGGCAACGATATTTACCGATAAAAACTGGCTCGTATTTAACTGATAAAACACGTTGGAACCTGAGGTGGTACCTGATCTCACTACTCAGTCAATGGCTTACATAAAGACTTCTGATGGGCATTCTTAAACATTCCAGTTCATTCTAAAGCTCCATAAGACATTGGCTCACTATAATTATTAAAAATATATAGAAATCACCAAATACTAAATTATAATAAACCCTAATTCTTAAATGTAAACTAAGCCATCTTATTCATAAACAGCACATCTAAACCTCCACAACGGTCGACATAGGGACAACAAATTAATTACCTAATAGACTTATACATTAAAAATTAAGCCTACGGTATTTCTTTTCCTTTTTAAACATCATTAACTAATATTTTTACATGTATCACTACCAAATATATAAATTAGTTGAATGATATAGGTAAGTCATATCTTTACTATAATTCATCACACTCGAATGACAGGTGAAAATTAGCCAGATATATAGCTAAGGATACTTCTCTATGGTGAAATGGTTTTGATATACGCAAATTGCTTGGGACAGGCATAAAGTTTCTTATTATATGTCAAATTGATTTTCTTTATCTTGCTCCGAAGTATATCATTATAAAGTTAGTTTTACAGTCTGCGGAATATTGACTCATTGTTACCAAGGCAGGAGTGAAGTTGGTTTGGAAGCAAACTCGGGCTTGGGACTTAGTCTTAAGGTGCGTCCACACTAGCGAAAAAACATGTCGACAACACTGTGCACAACTTTGTAGGTAACAAGTTGTTAGACTGTTGATGAAACAATGTTGTCGAGATGTTGGTAGAGATTTATTGGTGATATGTTGGCAACCCTGGTGTGGACGAGTCAATGTGGTTGGAGATACCCGGACAGACACACAAGTCTGTAGAATGAGGTGTGGACGACTTCACCAAGTTGACGCGTGTTGCCAATATGTTGCCAGACATTGTAGCAGACAAAGTTTCATACATTGTGGTCGATATGTGTACCGATGTTGACTGTAAGGTTTCCAACTTTGTTGTTATGTCGGTAGACACGATGTTGCCAGTGTAGACGCACCTTTAGGGCAAGCGAAGGATACAGCGACCTAAGGAGGGGTCAC
The DNA here is from genome assembly GCF_036898095.1 of Palaemon carinicauda. Taxonomy (NCBI): domain Eukaryota; kingdom Metazoa; phylum Arthropoda; class Malacostraca; order Decapoda; family Palaemonidae; genus Palaemon; species Palaemon carinicauda. Next base: position 105,483,192 of record NC_090749.1, read on the forward strand.
TACGTGTGCTCCCTTGTCCCAGTAGGTAAGGATACAGCTCCTTGGTTAGGTTAGGTGGGGAACCTTAGGCTAGATAGTGTTCTTGTGTTTTTTTTCACATTTGAATTACTAACCCGGTCTGTCCAAATCAACTAAAAGGGCTCCAAATATTTATAAAAAAACTACAGGTTACTTACTTATAAGTAGCAAGTAATAAGTCACATCCGTAATAAAAAATGTACATCAAATTATAAGTCATAAACAAAACAGAATTAAATCTATACTCACTAGGATCTAAAGGATTCGTGAGATGCCCGATCTTTCAAACACGCTCGGTTTTGCAGGCAGAACTTCGCCGACCAGCCAACCAGTGGCTTTGAGGTGCGCCCGAAACCGGGCGAGCATTTCAGAAAAGACTCCGTTCTACTTGCAAATCTGGTGTCCCAGAGAATCCTGAAAGGAGGAGAACTCTTTAGTTTCTCAAATGAATGAAAATGTCATGCGTTAACCTTTTTTTTCTGACTTGAATACCAAAATACGTGTAGCATACATTCTTTAAATATTACAGTACTGTAGTAATATATTTATTAATAGAACATGCTGGTTCCCTGTAAACATTTGGAAATTTCTAGCTGACAATGTCATGACCATTCATGATGTTGTCTTGCTTTACAGCCATAGGTAGGTAGTAGGTTGGCCAAGGCACCACCCATATGTTGAAATACTACCGCTAGAGAGTTATGGGGTCTTTTGACTGGCCAGACAGTACTACATTGGATCCTTCTCTCTGGTTACGGTTCATTTTCCCTTTGCCTACACACACACTGAATAGTCTGGCCTATTCTTTACATATTCTCCTCTGTCCTCATACACCTGACAACACAGATTACCAAATAATTCTCCTTCACTCAAGGGGTTACTGCACTGATTGTTCAGTGGCCACTTTCCTCTTGGTAAGGGTAAAAGAGACTCTTCAGCTATGGTAAGTAGCTCTTCTAGGAGGACACTCCAAAATCAAACCATTGTTCTCTAGTCTTGGGTAGTGCCATAACCTCTGTACCATGCTCTTCCACTGCCTTGGTTTAGAGTTCTCTTGCTTGAGGGTACACTCGAGCACACTATTCTATCTTATTTCTCTTCCTCTTGTTTTGTTAAAGGCATCCTGCTTTCCCAACCTGGGTTGTAGCTTAGCAAGTAATAATAATAATAATAATAATAATAATATCACAAATTATTAGTAATTTTTATTTTTCCTAACATACTTACCGAGAAACGCTTTCTTAGGAGTTACCTGGAACCTCCTCTCAAACGACCAGAGTTTTGTGTAGTTTACCCTACTCCCATTTTCTATAATGATAGGCCTAGCGCAGGAGAAATTAAAGTACCTTTAAAACAAAAATTTCAACACAAGACAATTAAAGGAATGTTTGAACAAGTTGGGGATTAACAGCAGAGAGTCATAATGTAAGAATACTATCACCGAAGATCCTGCGTGCCGTAGAAAGAAACTAAATGGACACTGCCTTGTAGTCCTGCTCTTTCACTACCACCAAAGATCCTGCGTGTCGTAGAAAAAACTAAATGGATGCTGCCTTGTAGTCTTGCTCTTTCGCAAAAGGCTAGAAGACCCACTGCTGATAACAGTGGAAGCCGCTGACCTGCACTTGAACTATTTAGTCAAAGGTTAGGCTCCCCCCACCCAAAGGCATGTGATCGTAAAAACCGTCTGCCAGATTATAAACCTAAAGAAAAACTTTAGACTTTAAATCATCTCCAGAATGGACCACATCAGAGGTACTGACAGTACCAACACCCTGTAGAGAAGACTAATATTTACTAAGGATGCTATCAACTACAGAATTACCCAATATGAAAATAATCAGATTTCTTTTGCAATTTGTTAAATTTCAATTACTGTTTTTGTTAAGCTACATTTGTTATTTAGAAATATATTTTCCAGTTTTCTTGAAGGGAAACAACTATAAATTCTAAAGTAAGTTGGACTGGATATTATATGAAATTACTGACAAATAAAAGAAAATCTCGCATAACAAGACAGTAAGTCCCCTATCCAAGAGATTTTCAGGATCAGAACTTGTACATGAAACAAACAAAGGAAGAACTTATATTTGAAGAGGTACTGTGATGTCTCCAAGGACTTTCCTATTAAGGGCTAGAGCAGGGAATCCAATACGAGTTGATTACCAAAGAAATATTATTCCCTTCACTAGGGACAGCGTATCAACGTACAAAGAACGTACTCATTTGAACCTGCCCCAGCACCTCCGAAGCTGAACGCCGTCTGCTACGTGCAACATCACGTGTGTCGTTTAAGGAAATACAAATGCAAATTAACCTGTTTCAAAAAGCACTTTATTTTAGAGAACTGTAGGATAGCTCACTGATGTAAGGAAAACCAGCTGACTGTAAAGAATGGAGAGTACGAACTTAGGTGTTATAAGTTCAATGTCTTAGTTGATTATGTTGGACTTAGAAGAACTCTTAGGACATATCTTCTCCTTACAACACAAACCCTAAGGGTGAAAAACACAAAAGAGTATTGCAAAGAGAAGACAAAATTCTTAGTTTTTTTTAAAAATCAACCATAACAAACTTACCAGATAAAAATACGGAAAATAAGAATAAAAAACGGCTACCTTTTTAACCACACGACATAGATCAAGTTCGCTCTTCGAAGACGTAACATCTTCCTCAAACTTCTTGTTGGACGAAGCTGGCAGAGAATGGAGCCCCGGAACTTGTTCGAGCGTTGGAGACAAGGTCGCGTCCCCTTCCTTCGGGAAAACATCTGTGAATTTCCGTAGCCGACGAAACTGACTAGATTCCTGCCAGAACACTTCTGGAAAAATGTTATTTTTATTAGTAAAATAAATTTTTGAATATACTTACCCGATAATCATGTAGCTGTCAACTCCGTTGCCCGACAGAATTCTACGGGAGGGATACGCCAGCTATCACAATACTAGAAGGGGGTGTACTCACCAGCGCCACCTGTGGCCAGGTACTACAGTACTTCTTGTTGACACCTCCTCAATTTTTCCTCGGTCCACTGGTTCTCTATGGGGAGGAAGGGAGGGTCAATTAAATCATGATTATCGGGTAAGTATATTCAAAATTTTATTTTACTAATAAAAATAACATTTTTCAATATTAAACTTACCCGATAATCATGTAGCTGATTCACACCCAGGGGGGTGGGTGAAAACCAGTGTACAAGATTAAAGGATAGCTAAGTATCCCGTATTTCATATAATCAGTTATCTCAAAATAACAATGAAATAATAAGTACCTGGTAAGGAAGTCGACTTGAACCGTTACTCTGCCTTTTTTAAGTTCGTCTTCCTTACTGAGCGCAGCGTTCCTCTTAGGAGGCTGAATCAACTCTAAGGTGCTAAAGTATATAGGGCTGCAACCCCTACTAAAGGACCTCTACACAACCTCTAACCCAGGCGCTTCTCAAGAATGAATTGACCACCCGCCAAATCAAAAGGATGCGGAAGACTTCTTAGCCTACCGTAACAACCATAAAAACAACAATAAAAGCATTCAAGAGAAAGGTTAAAAAAGGTTATGGGATTAAGGGAATGTAGTGGCTGAGCCCTCACCTACTACTGCACTCGCTGCTACGAATGGTCCCAGGGTGTAGCAGTTCTCGTAAAGAGACTGGACATCTTTAAGATAAAATTATGCAAACACTGACTTGCTCCTCCAATAGGTTGCATCCATTATGCTCTGCAGAGAACGGTTTTTATTAAAGGCCATCGAAGTAGCTACGGCTCTCACTTCGTGGGTCCTTACCTTCAACAAAGCAAGGTCTTCCTCCTTCAAGTGAGAATGGGCTTCTCTAATCAGAAGCCTTATATAATACGAAACCCCGTTTTTGGACATGGGCCTCGAAGGTTTCTTGATTGCACACCATAAGGCTTCTGACTGTCCTCGAATAGGTTTTGACCTATTAAGATAATATTTCAGAGCTCTGACAGGGCAAAGAACTCTTTCTAGCTCGTTACCTACCATGTTGGAGAGGCTAGGAATTTCAAACGATCTAGGCCAAGGACGTGAAGGAAGTTCATTCTTAGCTAAGAATCCGAGCTGTAAAGAACATGTTGCAGATTCGGATGTGAACCCAATGTTCTTGCTGAAGGCATGAACCTCACTGACTCTTTTAGCTGTTGCAAGGCAGACGAGAAAAAGAGTCTTGAGGGTAAGGTCCTTGAAGGAAGCTGACTGGAGAGGTTCGAACCTGGGTGACATAAGGAACCTTAAGACTACGTCTAGATTCCAGCCTGGAGTGGGTAGACGACGTTCTTTAGAAGTCTCAAAAGACTTAAGGATGTCTTGAAGGTCCTTGTTGGAAGAAAGGTCCAAACCTCTGTGGCGGAGAACTGAAGCCAACATACTCCTGTACCCTTTAATCGTAGGAGCTGAAAGGGATCTCTCATTCCTAAGATGTAATAGGAAGTCAGCTATTTGGGTTACAGAGGTATTGGTAGAGGAAACTGCATTGGCTCTACACCAGCTCCGGAAGACTTCCCACTTGGATTGGTAGACTCTACGAGTGGATACCCTCCTTGCTCTGGCAATCGCACTGGCTGCCTCCTTCGAAAAGCCTCTAGCTCTAGCGAATCTTTCGACAGTCTGAAGGCAGTCAGCCGAAGAGCGTGGAGGTTTGGGTGCAACCTGTCTACGTGAGGTTGACGTAGAAGGTCCACTCTTAGAGGGAGAGTCCTGGGGACGTCGACCAGCCATTGTAGTACCTCTGTGAACCATTCTCTTGCAGGCCAAAGGGGAGCAACCAGCGTCAGCCGTGTCCCTTCGTGCGAGATGAACTTCTGAAGGACTTTGTTTATGATCTTGAACGGTGGGAATGCGTAAAGGTCGAGATGGGACCAGTTCAGCAGAAAAGCATCCACATGAACTGCTGCTGGGTCTGGAACTGGGGAACAGTACAAAGGAAGTCTCTTGGTCATGGAGGTGGCAAAAAGATCTATTGTCGGCTGACCCCACAAGGTCCAAAGTCTGTTGCACACGCTCTTGTGGAGGGTCCATTCCGTGGGGATGACCTGATCCCTTCTGCTTAGGCGATCTGCTGAGACGTTCATGTTGCCCTGAATGAACCTCGTAACTAGGGTGAGGTTTAGACTTCTTGACCAAATGAGGAGGTCCCTTGCTATCTCGTATAGGCTCCTCGAATGGGTCCCTCCTTGCTTGGAGATGTAAGCCAAGGCTGTGGTGTTGTCGGAGTTCACCTCCACCACCTTGCCTAGCAGGAGGGACTTGAAGTTCAATAGGGCTAAATGAACTGCTAGTAGCTCCTTGCAGTTGATGTGGAGCGTTTCCTGTTCCTCGTTCCACGTTCCCGAGCACTCCTGTCCGTTCAAGGTCGCGCCCCAGCCCGAGTCCGATGCATCCGAGAAGAGATGAAGATTGGGGGTCTGAATCGCCAACGATAGGCCCTCCCTGAGAAGGAGATTGGTCTTCCACCACAAGAGAGTGGTCTTCATCTCTTTGGTGACCGGGATAGAGACTGCTTCGAGCGTCAAACCCTTGTCCCAATGAGCTGCTAGATGGAATTGGAGAGGGCGGAGGTGGAGTCTCCCTAGCTCGACGAACAGGGCCAACGATGAAAGGGTCCCTGTGAGACTCATCCACTGTCTCACCGAGCAACTGCTCCTCTTCAGCATGCTCAGGATGCAATCTAGGGCTTGGCTTATCCTTGGGGCCGATGGAAAAGCCCGAAAATCCTGACTCCGAATCTCCATTCCCAGGTACACAATGGATTGGGAGGGAATGAGCTGGGACTTTTCTAAATTGACTAACAGACCCAGTTCTTTGATCAAGTCCAAAGTCCAGTTGAGACTCTCCAGACAGCGACGACTCGTGGAGGCTCTCAACAGCCAGTCGTCTAAATAAAGGGAGGCTCTGATGTCCGATAAGTGGAGGAATTTTGCTATATTCCTCATCAGATGCGTAAACACCATAGGAGCTGTGCTTAGGCCAAAACACAGGGCTTGGAATTGGTAGACAACCTTTCCAAAAACGAATCTCAGGAAAGGTTGGGAGTCTGGATGAATAGGAACGTGAAAGTAAGCATCTTTCAGATCCAACGAGACCATCCAGTCCTCCTGCCTGACCGCTGCTAGGACCGACTTCGTCGTCTCCATAGTGAACGTCTGCTTGGTGACATAAGCATTGAGCGCGCTGACGTCCAGCACCGGTCTCCAACCTCCTGTCTTCTTGGCCACCAGAAAGAGACGGTTGTAGAAGCCCGGGGATTGATGGTCCCGGACTATAACCACTGCCTTCTTCTGTAACAGGAGCGACACCTCCTGGTGCAACGCTAGCCTCTTGTCCTTTTCCTTGTAGTTGGGAGAGAGGTTGATGGGAGATGTGGTCAGAGGGGGTTTGCGGCAGAATGGTATCCTGTAACCCTCCCTCAGCCAACTGACAGACTGGGCGTCTGCACCTCTCTTTTCCCAGGCTTGCCAGAAGATCTTGAGTCTGGCTCCTACTGCTGTCTGGAGAGGAGGAGAGTCAGTTTTTGCCTTTAGAAGCCTTGGAACCTTTCCTAGACTTGCTCCTGGAAGAGTCTGGACGGGAGCTTCCTCGGCTGGGGGCTCTACCACGAAAGGGCGGAATAAACCTCGTAGCAGGAGTATCAGCCACTGGGGTGCGATAAGTCCTGGGGACTGAGGGAGCAACCTTAGTCTTACGAGCTGATGAGGCCACAAGATCATGGGTGTCCTTTTGAATCAGGGCCGCAGACAAGTCCTTAACAAGCTCTTCGGGAAACAGGAACTTAGAGAGCGGAGCGAAAAGGAGTTGAGACCTTTGACAAGGTGTGATGCTGGAGGAAAGGAAGGTACAAAGCTGCTCCCTTTTCTTAAGCACTCCTGACACAAACATTGAAGCAAGCTCGCCAGATCCATCCCTAATAGCTTTATCCATGCAAGACATTAAGAGCATGGCTGAGTCCTTGTCCGCAGGGGAGGTCTTCTTGCTAAGGGCCCCCAGGCACCAGTCAAGGAAATTGAACATCTCAAAGGCTCGAAATACACCCTTTAGGAAGTGAAAAATGATCGGAGAAGGTCCAGCAAACCTTAGAGCGCCTCATTGCTGTTCTACGAGGAGAGTCTACCAAACTTGAGAAGTCAGCCTGGGCAGAGGCAGGTACTCCCAAGCCTGGTTCCTCTCCTGTGGCATACCAAACGCCCGCTTTAGAAGTGAGCTTAGTCGGAGGAAACATAAAGGAAGTCTTTCCTAGTTGCTGCTTAGACTGCAACCACTCCCCTAAAATTCTTAAAGCTCTCTTAGAGGACCTTGCAAAGACGAGCTTAGTATAAGTTGACTTGGCTGGTTGCATGCCCAGCGAAAACTCAGATGGCGGAGAGCGGGGGGTAGCAGAGACAAAATGGTCTGGGTATACCTCTCTGAAAAGAGCCAGGACCTTACGAAAGTCAATAGGAGGCGGAGAAGACTTGGATTCATCCACGTCTGATGAGGGATCCAGGTGTGCAGCCTCCTCATCAGAAACCTCATCACCAGAGTGTAGCGAAGTGAGAGGTAAGGTATGCTGAACAGCAGAATCTGCACGAGCGGGAGCAAAAACGCTTGTGGTTTCATCCTCAAGTCTCTGTTGCTGAGGCAAAACCTGAGGTTCAGGCTGCAAAGGCTGGTCAAAAGGAGTAGCAGAAGGTAGGCGCATGGGTTGAGGAGGCTGACTCCTGGCATGAGTGTCTTGACTCAAGAGTTGCGCTTGCTGTAAGGTGAGCGGATGCGCAGTAGCAGGTTCCTGAGGAACGAGTTGAGGTTCCTGAGGTGTGAGCTGCGAGAGTTGAGGTAGTGGCTGCGCAGAACGCAGTACTTGTCTCGCGAGTTGAGGTTCCTGAGGCGCAAGGCTAAGGTGTTGAGGCTCTCGCCTTGAGGAGGGTTGAGGTCGCTGCAGCGAGAGCTGAGGTGTCTGCCTCATGGATGGGAGAGGTTGTTGTACCTCAAGAGAGTGTTGCCTCACTGGTGGAACCGCAAGTGGAAGCGGAGGAAGTAAGGTATAAGCTTCCTGTTCCCATTGCTGAGGTTGCCTTAAGGAAGGCGGAGGTAGCTGCACACCGCTGGAAACTGGCAACTCAGTACGTGGTAAGGTATCCTGAGGAGCCTCAACATCGTACGCCTGGCAGACAGGACTGCGGTTAGGCGGAGCGATCGCAGGAGGAGGTGTAACCTTCTCAGCCTGACACTCACGCATCAAGACCGCAAGTTGTGACTGCATGGACTGCAGTAGAGTCAACTTGGGGTCGGCAGACACTAAGGTCTGCTGAGGCAAAGCCTTAACAGAAGAGATCTGTTGCGGCAGCACCTTACTCCTCTTAGGAGGAGTGCATTCAACTGATGACTGCGGCGAGTCAGAGCTGATCCAATGACTGCAGCCAGGTTGTAGAGCTCTTGAGGTCTGGACTCTGCGTTTGAGAGGTCTTGAGACCTGAGTCCAACGTTTCCTCCCTGACAATTCTTCAGCAGACGAGTAAAAGACGGGCTCAATCGTCTGCGGGTGGGAGTGACGGTCTCTGGAAGACACGCCCGCAACCACCGAGGATACTTCTGTGCGCCGATCAAGGCCTGCCGAAACCTTTTGCCCTTCGACATTGCTTCTCCCCTGGGCTTGGGAGCTTGCAAGAGGTCCCGGACTGGGAGGACGACTGGCACGCACAGAAGTACCCTCACGCACCACACTGACACTGACACTAGCACTTGGCACTGCACTGACACTAGCACTTGTCGCAGCACTGGCACTATTACCACCCACTGCACTCTTGACCTTAAGTTCCTTGACTTCGGCCATAAGAGACTTGTGATCACTAACCACCGATTCCACTTTGTCACCTAAAGCCTGAATGGCACGCAAAACAACAGACATATCAGGTTGAGGGCAAATAGTAGGTTCGGGGGTAGCCACTACAGGGGGAGGAAAAGGTAGGGGATCATGAGGTGAGGAAAAAAGTGAAGAGCGAGAAGAACTCCTCCTAACTCTCTCTCTCTCTAACTTGGTTGAATATTTAAGAAATCGGACAAAATCAAGTTCCGAAAGTCCGGCGCATTCCTCACATCGATCTTCCAACTGACAGGGTCTTTCCCTACAGTCAGAACAAGCGGTGTGAGGATCTACCGAGGCCTTCGGAATACGCCTATTACAAGACCTACATCGTCTATGGGGTGGGGCTTGTGAAATGTCAGACATCTTGAATCAAAGAGTTAGCCAAGTGGGGATTCCAAATCAAGCAAAAAGATCGTTAACCATTAATCAGAACTAAATAATAGCTATCTAAGCTAATATAGAAGTTTTCCAGTAAAGCGACAGCCGAAATCTGAGAGAAATACTTCACCAAAAGCCGTGAAAATACTCCAAGATCATAAGCGTATCCCAGAACGTCTTGCCGGAAGCACGACAGAGGAAAAATTGAGGAGGTGTCAACAAGAAGTACTGTAGTACCTGGCCACAGGTGGCGCTGGTGAGTACACCCCCTTCTAGTATTGTGATAGCTGGCGTATCCCTCCCGTAGAATTCTGTCGGGCAACGGAGTTGACAGCTACATGATTATCGGGTAAGTTTAATATTGAAAAGGTATGGATTATAATTTCTATTCTAATAATGAATAATGTATAATACATATATTGTATACTTTTAAAATCAGCAGCCTTTAGGACTCCTGCTGTACGAGAACAAAGGCTACAAGATTACAGTATTATTATTACTTAATAAGCTACAACCATACACTGTAGTTGGAAAAGTAGGATGCTATAAGCACAAGGGCTCCAACAGGGAGTGAATAGACCAGTAAGGAAAGGAAATAAGGAAATAGATAGAATGGTGTGCTTAAGTGTTCCCTCAAGCAAGAGAACTCTAACCCAAGACAGTGGAAGACCATGGTACAGAGGCTACAGCATTACACAAGACTAGAGACCAATGGTTTGATTTTGAAGTGTCCTTCTCCTAGAAGAGCTGCCTACCATAGCTAAAGAGTCTCTTCTACCCTTACCAAGTGGAAAGTAGTCACTAGACAATTACAATAAAAGATAATTTTTCTGTTATCTTAGCGTTGTCAGGTGTATGAGGACAGAGAATGTGGAATGAATAAGTCAGACTATGTAGTATTAAAATTACAGTATTTGATAATTCTATTAAAGGCACAAAAAACACTCCTTATAAGTTTTTTTTTAACAGACCTTATAGTGATAATAATAAAACCAACTTTCTTCCTCTTTGCCATAGTTTCCAAATAATTCATTGGAGTTCTGTCTCAATAAATGCATCTTCAAACCCATTTCACTTTTGCCTATGCCTGAGTGTTTCAAATGAATTAATGCATTGCAGTATTATCTAAAATATCTATGGTACATTCCACTCAGATTTTGCAATGATTTCTTCTATTTCTAAACTTCTATCATAGCTCTCACAACTTTTCTTTTTGGGCCCAACACTATCAAAAACGTTCCTAAGCCCCATGGTGTATGTATGAATAAAAGGATTAAAACATGCAAAAAAAATTACAGCAATGTTTTGCAACTACGCACTGGGAAACAGCTATAAAGAACCACATTAGTACAGTACCTTAATTCCATCAGCATTAAGTGGCTGGGGTCCCACATTTCATCTTGTAAAAATTGCCACGAAAGGCACTTGCAGATCGAAGACCATACCATGGATTCGTTTGCTGACCAAGACATATTTTCTCAAATATTGGAATGCTGAGCTACTTATCCCAGATCTGACTTGTTCACGAGAGGATGAATTCTGCGGAGGTTCAAGAGTACTGCACACCTAAAAAGAAGTAAATGGGAACGCACTGGAATGTACTTGTACCAATGTTTTCATGTTTACTTTTCATCATTAGCGGAACATTTGCGGGAAAAAAACTTTTCGTAATACTATATCTTTGGGATCTAAACTACTTTTATACCTTTGATGCGAAAATAAATCAAAAAGAGTAGAAATTTGTAGCATATATTCAACACAGATGAGTTGATTCATCTGCAAAATAGTAATTGATAAATGAAATACACATCAGTATCCAATAAAATAGCAGTAACAAATTACAAAGCAAAACAAAATCGCTGCGTGGGTGTAAGAGCTACACTCAAGCAATAAATAACTAAACACAAAGTCAATAAATAGTCAATAATAATTTATTGGTAAGGTTCTTAAGTTTACAGATTCTATGGAAAATCTCACTACTTGAGAATAATAATTCATTAACCCTTTTACCCCCAGGCTATTTGGAACTTTCCAACCCTTAACCCCCAGGGGTTATTTTTTTCAAGCAGATTTTGTAGTATATTTTTTTTTTTAAATTGCTCTAACAGCCTTAATTTTCGTCATAGAGAGGTCAGGTTGGTCTCATTCTCTTGGAAAATGCTTGAAGTTTCTCAAAAAATTATCAAAAATATGGAAAAAAAATTGTAAATAGCAGTTATTTGCAAGGACGTACCAATACTTCCATGGGGGGTAAAGGGATGAGTTTTGTGAAACGTACCAGTACGTCCTTTCGGGGTAAAAGGGTTAATAAGACTCAGTATATACACAATAGCTCAGAATAGAACGATATATTGGAAACTTACGGCCTTTGATCTGGCCGTAGCTTCGACCTTGCAAATTATTTTCATATCAGTAAGCCAGGTTTCAAATATTTTCATATTAGCTACAATCTCTAATAATAAATTAAGTCAGGCCAAGGTGGGAAACAGCTTAAACATAAACATTTATTAAGTTTTCTGTTTAATTATGTTGATAATTTGAATTGTGACGTTCAAGGATTGAAATTCTAAAGAAACAGCGTAGCTACAATAGACTAATACTTTGGGTCCTTGCAATGAGTCTACCTCAAAAGGAACATATACTGTCGTACTGTATGCATCAATCTATCAAAAGAAAAACTGGTATAAAAGTGTTACTAGTATTCATCTTTGAAGTTTGACGTACGATAGCCGTACCTCCCTCCTTACGCTAGCAGGAGCTATCATAGCTTCAGTCATGTTAGCTATATATAGTACAGTACTAAACGTACACCTTGTAAGACCCATATCAGTCCTACCTAATATCAATTGACCAGTCCAAGCCTGATGTATATGCATATTATCCCTTTTACCTCCAAGGTAAGGTTAAATTTCGAGCACATTTTACTATAAATTTTTTTTAAATTGCTCTAACAGCCTTAATTTTTGTCATAGAGAGGTCAGGTTGGTCTCATTCTTTTGGAAAATGCCTGAAGTTTCTCATAAAGTTTTCAAAAACATGTAAATAACAGTGTTTTGCAAGAACGTACCGCTACGTCCTTTGGGGGCGAAAGGGTTAAGCCAGCATTACCTAAAAAAAACTGAAGCTGTCTGGGGTATCAAGATTACTTGGTGAGAACAGCGTCTTGCGGTAATTGTTTCTATAAGTTCAGCATCTTCTATACTGTACAACTTTTGACGCAAATGCATAGTTAGCGAGGCAAACTTATAGTGCCGAAATTGTAACACCAACATAAGTGATTATATATACCACCATATCATTTAAGTACCGATACAAGTAATCAAACTGCATTCGATCTGATGTGCTGCCTTACATCAACCATTTATTCAATAACTACCACATTTTCAGATTCATTACAATAAGAACTAAATTCATCTAACCAGCGAGATAGCTCATCACTTAAGTAGTACCTGTAATGTGCTGAAGAAAAAGTAAAGGGAAAAGCCTGTGAACTATAGGTCAGAATCAATAACGATGTGTTATTAGTCATACATCTTAACTTAACCTGATCTAGATTACTTTATCTTTACTAATTAATCCTTTGCAAACTCCTTTACTTTGGCTGAACAAAGCATCGGTCGTTGGTTAATGGTAAAAGCTATATGTGCAAAAATAGGCGGGAAAGACAGACGGCTACATATTCTACTAAATACCAAGTGAATAGTCTGGTTACCCAGTGAAAAATTGTAAGATGTCACACATACTAAACTAGATGGAATGGTACTATATTTTAGACATAGACTAACACTCATTGGTCAGGCAGTGTATTTAGATGTAGACTAAACTTCATAGGATTGACAGTTTAGACATATGGTAATACTCATCGGTTAGACAGTGTATTAAGAAGTAAAATATTCAATGCTGGACAGCACAGCCTACAAATATAGGTAAAACTTTACCCTTACACTGGCACTAGTTAGCATCTAAGGCATCGTATCCATGCTCATCAAAGTGGGCTTGTCCGAAATGACCAACCAATAGATAGTAATAAATGGAAGGAAGATATAAAAGGAAAAGTAGTTTAGAAATACACTCACAAGAAAAAGGTCCGGTCGGCAAAGAAATGTTTTATCATAACAAACCAGACTCCGTTATCATGTACAGAGCTAGAACTATCTATTATTATTATTATCATTACTTGCTAAGTTACAACCCTAGTTGGAAAAGCAGGATGCTATAAGCCCAGGGGCTCCGACAAGAAAAACAGCCCTGTGTGGAAAGGAAACAAGGAAAAATAAAATATCTTAAGAGGAGTAACAACATTAAAATAAATATCTCCTATATAAACAATAAAAACTTCAACATAACAAGAGGAAGAGGAATATGATAGAATAGTGTGGCCGAGTGTACCCTCAAGCAAGAGAACTCTAACCCAAGACAGTGGAAGACCACGGTACAGAGGTAATAGCACTACCCACGACTAGAGAGCAATGGTTTGATTTTGGAGTGTCCTTCTAAAAGAGCTGCTTACCATAGCTAAAGAGTCTCTTCTACCCCTACCAAGGGTAAAGTAGCTGCTGAACAATTACAGTGCAGTAACCCGTTGGGTGAAGAAGAATTGTTTGGTAATATCAGTGTTGTCAGGTGTATGAGGACACAGGAGAATCTGTAAAGAATAGGCCAAACTATTCGGTGTATGTGTGAGGGTAAACGGAATATGAACCGTAACCAGAGAAAAAGACCCAATGTAGTACTGTCTGGCCAGTCAAAAGACTCCATAACTCTCTAGCGGTAGTATCTCAACGGATGGCTGGTGCCCTGGCCAACCTACTACCTCTAAAGAATATAACTAAGGAGGAGCCTATGAACTCAAGGATATCACAAAGTTAACCTTTAATCATCGATTATAGATCGTGATCTCTTTAACCAGTTACGTGTTAAATTAACACAATCCTTAACCTCCCCTAGCCTGACTAAGTGAATGCCAGTACATAGGACCTTGATGTTTTTCTTTTTCACAAGCGAAGCGAGCGCACCGCGGATCAAAAACCATTAGATTGCGGTAACATTTCGATACAGTCCTTAATGGTTTTTGCTCAGCCATTAGCTCGCTTCGCTCGCGAAAAAAGAGAAGCGTCAAACTCCTATGTACTGGCAAGTGGTAATGGTTGAGTGGAACTCTATTGAAATATTATCGTGAGCGCATCCATACCTTGCCTAATCCTTGGTCAGTCTCTACTAGTGCACTATTCCTAGAAAAAAATTAATATCTAAACACCAGACCCAAACTAGAATAGCATATCCTTACTGATCGAAGAAGCATGACAGAGTCAAACACACACATACACTTCGTTAAACTGACATAGGACAATAGTTATTCTATGGTTGTATGGGAAAGCGTAGAGGCCACGGAGGCAATTCATCACAGACGAGACATTAAGGGAGAAATCCCTGCGGCTACTCTCAAGTAAAACCATAAATGAGATGGCGGAGAAAGAGGGATGAAAGGTTACGAGGGTAAAATGGAATACTAAAATGTTCAAAAACATCAAATAATAAACTGATCTATTCTATGATTCCTACTGCAATATAACCTGACTATTCTAGATTCAAAATAAGATGTTAGTTTAATTTAAATCTTACCAATTTATCAATAATAGTCAGAAATGAGCAGCTACTAATCTTGCGTCGTCTTCGTGGGGGGCAAATGTGTTTGTTTGTTTACACACGTGGGAGCAAAATGGGGTCGTTCCCTTCACTATAAAAATAGTTTTGTAAACAAAATTAAGATCTTATGATTATTTTGGTAATTAATAGCATTAATACTTAGTTTTAACTATTTTTTTAATAATTTCATGTCACTTATAGCATAATTTACCTCTATTTGATTATAATAATAAGTTTATCACGGTCTTTAAAGAATACTGTATATGCCATATTCTAATATGGTAAAATTTTGTTAGCAATAAAAATATACATGAATAAATAACTATTTTATAAATTATTTTATTATTATATTGTATTCTGAATTATTATTGTAATTCTTTGTTTTAAAACGGACAAATATAAGAGCCATGCTTAATTTGCTTGTAAGAAACACTACCATATTGCTCCGGCTCGTGAACATAATTACAATAACAAGTGATGACGTCATAGTCATATTCTTTGTTGTGATATAAGAAATATATGAGATAGATATTATTATTATTATTATTATTGTTGTTGTTGTTTTTGTTGTTGTTGTTAGCTAAGCTATAACCCTAGTTAGAAAATCAGGATGCTATAATTTATGCCCAAGGGCTCCAACAGGGAAAAATAGCCCAGTGAAGAAATGAAAGAAGGAAATATATAATATGAGAAGTAATGAATAAAGATTATTAAATATCTTAAGATAAGTATCAATGTTAAAACAGACATTTTCTTTATTCGTGTTTCTATAACACTTTTATTTAAACCTATACTAACCAGGAATTAGTTGAAAAGTAGATCTACATAGATTACAAAGCAGAATTTGCTATCTTTTTAGTAGAATTCAAGTTTCACAATCATTAAACTTACACGTTTTTAGAAATACTGATGTCTATCGCTTGCCTTTGAGAAGATATAGTTAACGTTTAATAATAGGCTGAGGACTATGAAGCGCGAAGTAAATTATAAACTACTGCAGGCTAACAAAAGTCTCACTTGGTTTTGTAGAGAATGTAGGGGATCATATAAGAATATGAAGAAAAAAGGAAAAGAGGAAAAATAATCTGGTAATAATGTCGAGGAATGCGTGGAAGGAAGCACAGAGGAAAAACAAAGAAAGGATAAAAGAAAGTAGAATCTTTATAGCGCCAGATCTAACGATGAGAGAGAGAGAGAGAGAGAGAGAGAGAGAGAGAGAGAGAGAGAGAGAGAGAGAGAGAGAGAGAGAGAGAGAGAGATAAACATTTAAGGGAAGAATTACAAATAGAGACAAAATGGTGAAGATGGGTGGTTCATAAAGAAAGGAAAATTGCACAGAAGGGAAAATTTTCTCCAGAACTTTAAGGAAAGAAGAATAATATAAACACAAACTAAAAGAAAATTTTAAAGATTTATTAGTTGAACATACAATGCTTAACAAAGCAAAAACTGGTGGAAGTTGAGAAGGAATTAAATAGTAGAAATAAACTTTTTTTTTTTTGCTTGACAGAAACACACCAAAAGTTAGATAGATTAAATTTAAGTAAAGGTGTTAAAAAAAGTAGAAAATATGAGGAATATAAATGATAAAAAAAGGAGGTTTGATGATACTTTATAGAAATAGTGACAGTCTAGAATTGGAAAAGATAGAAACTAAAAGTAAAGACCTGATGTATGTTAAGTGTAATGCGTAAAATCATACATTTAAATTATTATTGGTTTATTTTTCAGCAGGAAATACTGAAGAAGACGAAAGTAGGGATAAGACAATAAAACAGGAATGTGAAATAATTATTAGAAATCTAAACGAAGAAGAGGCATTGATAATATTAGGAGATTTTAACGGCCATGTAGGATGTTTAGGTTACCAGAATTTAGACAGGAACGGGGAAATGATTCTCGATTGGATGAATGACCATGGGTTAGTCCTATTGAATGGAGATTTAAGATATAAAGGGATTTATACATGGGAAAGATTGCAACAAAAGAAGTGTAATAGATTGCTTACTTTTACTTTTAGTGGTTTATTTCTCGCCCTCCATCAGACACTAAAAGTCTGTTCAGACAGGCCTTGGTGTGTGAAAATCATTTCTTTCCAGTTAATATTTTCTTCTGTATCTTATCAGATATTTCGCTAGCATTTGTATTCAGGCTTAATAGTTTTCAGGTCACTATTATAACACTTTCTAAAAAGATAAGTCTTCAGGTTTTTCTTGAAAGCTGCCACATTTGTGCTATTCTTGACATCAAGTGGAAGGTCGTTGAAGAGTCTCGGTGCAGCATAACTGAACGTTCTTCCTCCTATTGCATGATTCATACTAATTTCGAATAGTCTATGTACGTACTAGTAAACGAAATGTATAAAAACTTTAGGGAAATGATTATAGACGAGGAAAAATTGAACTTTAACATCTCGGATCATAATCTGATCACTATAGAACTGGAATTCATGAGTGACCAGAATAAAAATTTTAATAAAGGAAGATGGGAGGAAGTAAAATACTTTGGGACAGGGGAAAATAGTTTAAGAGAATATACAACAAGAGTTGAGGAAATTGTAAGAGATAGACAAATAGACAGAATAGAAGGAATGGACCTGATAATAAAAGAGGCTGCAGAAGAAAAATTGGCAAGAGTATATAAAAGGAAAGTTCTTAATGAAGAAAAGGTACATGAGCAACCCTGGATGAACGATGAAATAAGAAAAGGCATAAAGGAAAGGAAGGATTTAAACTGAAAGAAAAAATTTGAAGGCGCCGTTGTAAAGGCTACGATGCCTCACCCCCAGAAGTGCCAGAACCTGAAATTGATGAATGATGATGAATGGAGAATTATTGATTTAAAAGCTCAAGTCTCAAGATAGAGACGACTGGCGAAATCTAACCGAGGCCCTTTGCATCAATCCGGGTAGGAGATGATGATGATGATGAAATTATTATTCTTGTACCCTATATGCAACCACCTTCTAGTTTTCTAGCTTACCCACTTGGTGGTCAATCTCTTTTTAGCTTTCACTTCATAGTGCAACTGGGAAAGTTATCTTCCAGTTACAGACTGGAACTGGATGACTTCTCTGGTTCCAGTGGCACCAATTCATAGTTCCAGTCTGTACAGTCAAATTTTCCCCAAGTTCTAAATATAATGTTGAACGAATAGCTCTTATTCATAGTGCTGTGTAATCTTTTTTGGGCTCAGGCCATGTCGTCCTGATGGAAGGTTCTTTCAGTAGCTTCTTAAGGGTATATATGACTACAAGAGTGGACACCCCTGTGGATAACCTCCAAGCCTTGGTTGTGATCCTTGACGAGAGGATACGCCAGAAGGACGAGGATTTCAAGAGGGAAATCCTTCGTTTGTCGAAACAAACTCTGAGGAAGATCACCGTGAAGGATCTTCCCCCCTGCTCGGTGACGAACCCATGGAGGCATGCAGAACACATGCCGATCACGAGCGGAAGAATTTTCGTCAATGACAAGATAGGCGCCGTTCCCCTTGAAGAGGTGGAATTCTCACCTAGCTTCGAGTCTTATCTGAACTGTTACATCCGCCTCAAGTCCGAGCCCATTTCCAAGGAGGAAACCGAACCTAAGGAGGTCATCGTCTTCGACCACCATCAGGACAACATGGCTATTTCACCCCAAAATAGTTTTTTCGCTTTGCTCAAAATCCATTATTTCGTCAAAAGTGTATTTTCAAATGTGCCTTTTTTAATGCCAGTTCAAATGAATGTTTTGTAATGAAATCTTTGCTAAAATATATTTTTAATAACAGTTTATTTTAACATGGGCTAGTATAGGAATTTTGTTTTTTCAATTGTAGAGCATTTTTTTTAAAAGGTTTTATAACAATTTCTATTGAAATGTGCATATTTTAACCATATATCTCTTAAAGCCTGCTTAATTTAATCCCATTTTTGTGCCTTTGATTGCAATTACATTTAGCCATGAGGTCTACAATGTAACTTCGGAAATCAAACTAGAGTAAGACATTTTAGCTCGATAAGTAATATAAGACCTTCCGGGTATCACTATCCTGTGCCAGCTATCAAACCCTAGATAAAATCAATTATTTTCTCAATGCCATTATGAATCAAAGTTATTCTCCGATCACAATATCAATTGGGCCAACTCGCGGCAATAAGACAGAGGTGGAACTTCAAACTTGCTACGTGTGTTTTTGGGCTCAGGCCATGTTGTCCTGATGGAATGTTCCTTTAGTAGCTTCCTAAGGGTATATATGACTACAGTGGATATTCCCAGAGAATTTAACTAAAGGTTTCCAGAATTCTAACTTCTGGCGCGAGTACCCTTGAGGTTGTCCTTTAGGATATCGCATAATAAATGGGGACGTATTCTTAACCTTCCATCAGGACGACATGGCTATCTCACCCAAAAATAGATTTTTCACTTCGCTCAAAATCTGTTTTTTGTGTTTAACAGGCTGACTTAAGTCTCTCTTCATGATTTACATAAATCCATTTTATCATTGTTACTGATCTTGGGATATACCACATTCATTACTTCTCGTATTTATAGTTTATTTCATTATTTTCTTTCCTCACTGGGTGTAATCGCCATAACAGCGAATGTAGAGTAAGTATATGTGTGAAATAAATAATATAGCTATACGGAAGAAAGGGAACTAGAATAAAGAGTTAATAGCTAGCGAGAGAAAATATGCTTACTATGGAAGCGCTCAACCCGGGCGCATTAACCTCTAGCCTTAACACATGTCGAACACCACCATAGGAAAAGAATCAAGCCATTGATGTGCGGAGCATAAACACATCTCCATCGTGAATGTATAACGTAGTTGTCAACGAGAATTTGCAGCAGAGAATACACGCTGTAGAGCAATCTCCAAAACTACCACAATACCGCATCGTGTATGTATAATGCTGTACACAATTATGAAATATGTTAATATTTTAATAACTGTAAATTAGAGAAGGTTATAACGATCAACATACAAATCATTGTGTTATTCATTGTCTGACACATGGATTTTAGATCAATAACATGTCAATTTGTAATGATACTAACTCGCATATTGTCTATGTCACCAGGTTTGATCACGACAAATAAATAGTGAATTCAACACTGCGGTATCAATTACTCCACATTAGTCACTAGAGAAAGAGATGCGACTACACTGGGTTTATTTTTTCCTGTTGGATCCCATCGGCTTATAGCATCCTGCTTTTCCAATTATGGATGTAGCTTTGCTAGTGATAATAATAATAATAATAATAATAATAATAATAATAACAATAACCTCTGGATCATGGCAATCGTATAGCCCCGTATATTAACTATTCCACCCCAACATTTTGAAATCTAAACCTCTAAGAGAAAGGAAGTGTTTCGACAAGTATTTTCAAAGGGTACACAAACAACTCTTGGAGTTTTTAGACATTCATTTTATTCTGTAGCTACAAATATATATATTCATCATAACAATATAACAATTTAGTAACTTGGTCCCTACAAAACATGCCTCTGAACTGTATGGGAAGACCTGCCTACATAAATAAATAAAACTACGCAGGTACAGTCACAGCACCGGCAGAATACTTGGAGCCGCCAAAAAAAAAAAAAGGTACAGTTAATTAACATAAGCTTTGCAACTAGGAATCTCTACCTGGGATGCAATAAATAACTTAAAACATTTAAATCTACAAATTGCCGTCGATTTCTTGACCTTTGTGGGATATCGGGTCAATTGAAAGTCAAAATTAGTTCAAGTCCAAATAAATATGTCGGTCAGGGCACTAACGACAGGTTCAGTGCATCGGGTAGACATTCTTCTTAAGTGATATGCTTGATAAATAAACATTAACCTGCCATAAAGGATTGTGGGTAACTCTCTTTAAAGTTTCTGTGATTGAAAAGTCTCCCTAAGAATCAAACCGTTGGCCGTAACACAACGATTAACAACGAATTGAAACAAAGTACTTCTAAAAGTTTCGCTTAAATCTCCTGGTAGCAACAGCAGGTACAAATACGTTCTGCGAGATTAACAAACATAAATTTAATAGATGGAATCTAGCAGTTACGTCATTAAAAGTATAAAAAGGCTTCCCTTCATTGCAGTTTTCGATGCAAGAAATCTCACGATAAGAGATGAAAAGCGGTTTTACATAACAGCACTTTAACTTAGCGTAAACAGATAACAAGTAAAAATACCTATATATTTTCTGATAAACATTGTTACATTAATGCTTTGAATGGTTCAAAGATATGCTGATACAAAAAATGCGTTTAACCGAAGAGGATTTGGAGCCCGGGAGCGGAAAACACTGGCTTCCTGGCGACCTTGTCTTGTGAGGCGCCGTTCCGCTGGGGGTTCACATTCACGAACAGCTGGTTGACGGTGTGCACCAGGCCATTCTGGGTGGGAGCAGAGCAGTGGGTTATGCGGGCCGGACCGGCCATGAGACGGCCGGAATTCGTGCGGCGTACGTGGATGGAGGATCCATCGAGGGTGCGCTTGTGGTCCATGAAGAGCCAGGTGTTGGGGTTGATGCCGGCACAGCAGACGTGTTCTGGAGGAAAAAGAGTTTTGATTAATGAATGATAACTAGATAAGTAACACCAAATCCTTCTTACATCTATAAATAAGAGATAGAGACTTCTCTTAAATGATAGAAGATAACACTCAATAAAGTTGGAACCATCGATCGAATTCCATGGCGATGACCAGAAAGCAACGAACAAAAGAATGGCGTAACAATGTCAAAAGTCATGCACGATAAACCCCCCGTGCTTACCTTTCAGAACATGCAGCTTAACCAGCTGGTCTTGAAGCTCTTCGTCCTCGAGCAAGTGGTCCAACTCGTTCTTGGGAAGTGTGTGGAAGACGTGGTTGGTTGGAGCCAGGACTGTGTATGGTCCTTCCTCTACTAAAGTCTCATTGATGCCGGTTTTCTGAAAGGTGCCAAAGGCATTATTTTAAAGAAGATGACCTAATGAACATAGGCAGTATTTGAGAATCAAAAACCAAATGAATTTGTAAATATTATATCAAACTTCAACTTTTGATTGAAATGTGATTCAAGGACAAAATCATATTAAAATTTAAAATTTTGAAAGCTGCTCCTGAATGGCTGAGGCAAGGGAGAGGGTCAATGCCCTAGAGACTGACTATACAGTATAAACAAATGATCAGCACCCGAGCTCCCTCTCCATTCAAGCCACGGTCAAGCAATGGCTCAGCAGGTAAACCTATGGGTTCCCTCGAATAACTGATCCTTTGCTCACAATACGGTGAGTTTGCAGACACTAAGAGAAATTATCGAACTTGAGTGGGACTCGAACCCAAGTCCAACGTTAAGTTAAAAAAACGAGAGATATTAGAAATGTTACCTTGACCATGTCGGTGAAAATGGAAAACTCATCGTTGCTCTCGAGGTGGTCCATGACCGAGTTCTGAGGCACGACGAACAGCCTCTCGACGACGTGCACGACGGCACCGCAGGCGCGGGAGTCGAGGGTCGAGATGGGACTGCAACCTGCTGTCAAGCGGACGCTTCGGCGTCCACCTGGGCTGAGAATGCCAGTCAACAATGGTGTCTGAGAAAGTAAAGATAGAAATAAATAAAGAGATGAAATAATAAAAGGAGATTGTGTGATGTTTACATGTGAACCAATCGAAATTTGGGACAAATGTATACTGTGTACGCGGCAGCGCAAAGAATATTCATTCAATTCTTCACATAGATGAATTTACTTCCTGAATCGAAGCTGCCAACTTCACCATCACCATCGTGCGGACGTATCACAGTAGCGTAACATACAGGTACCGTACGCATCAAAAATTTTATTGATTGGCAGGAATTGATTATGTCATATTTCATTCTAAAAGTGCATGTATCAAGTGTACTTTGAGTGAAGGGTTTAAAAATATAAGATACTTGCGTAGCCGATCAAATAGAAATAACAAAAATATAATTTTTCTTGTGTATTCCAACTCCGAAAAACTTTTATATGAACGAAAATATAACTTTTCTTGTGTATTCTGACTACGAAAAACTTTTATTCATATTATATGATGATTAAAATAATGTTTGATAATTACAAAATACATGTGGAAAAAACATCTTACTCCAGCAATAAGCTATAAAAATCGGTATCATCGGCAGTGCTTACCCTAGAGTACAAGTTGATCCTGATGGGCAGGTCAGCCCTGGTCTCAGCGATGTGGTCGTTGTTGATGTCGTCGCCCTTGAGAGATGGGGAGATGATGTGGTAGTTGAGGATGGTTCGCAGCTGTTCGACGTCGTCCTGTGGGAAGGAAAACGGAAATGAGAATTCCTGTTCTAACGAATTTGAAAATGGGGAATGGTCACCTGTTTCTAACTACTGTAAATCATAATTTATATTTAATGTTAATGAGATAAAGCAATATAATATAAATTTTTTGAATTGTGAGTAATTAGAAAAATATGGTGGCAGCTTTTTCAAGATGGCTGACAAATTAGTAACCCAAAGTTCAGGTTTTTCTAAGTATTTGCAGTTTTCCTATATGGAAAACCTTAATAAATTATCATGTTTAATAAATAAACTACTTAATAGTGTATTACTCGGAACAGATAAAAAGATTATTCCAATCATAAAGCGGCCCTTAGCAGAGCAGATTTTGATTGACATCAAAACACTCGGAACAAATTCGTCAGCTTACCAGGATCTTCAACTTGGCCTCCTCTGGAATGGAGTCGATGGCCTTGTTGGAAGGAGCAAAAATGGTGACGTCAGTGAGGCTGTCCAGCTCCTCGGTCATTCCGGCAATCTCGAGGAGGTCCATGAACCGAGTCAAGTTGTGGCTCTCCAAGACCTTCCTTACGGGTTTGGCTGGAAAGGAGGTCGGAGGTCAGACATGACTAAGTTTTTTTTAAAGCTTCTAACTTATATATTGTCTAACTTTTATTTGTACCAGTTATGTAAACTTCACTGAACAATCTTTCTCATCTAAACTTTACTGAATAATCTTTTTCATATTAATATTAAAATGAAGTACAAATTTTAAACAAGTATGGAAACATATAGAATAGTGTGCCTGAGTGTGTTCTCAAGGAAGATAACTCTAACTCGAGACAGTGGAAGACCATGGTACAGAGGCTATAGCACTACCCAAGATTATAAAATAAATGGTCTGACTTACGAGTGTCCTTCTCCTAGAAGAGCTGCTTACCATAGCTAAAGCCTCTTCTACCCTTACCAAGAGGAAAGTGGCCATTGAACAATTACAGTACTGCAATAGTTAACCAATGAGTTAAAATGGCTAAACTAATGAACAAGATAACTTCTTCTTACCTTCCTGGGGCATAAGAGGAGCATCGATGATGTGCATGACTCCGTTGGTTCCGACGATGTCCTTGGCGACAATCTGGGCCATCTCCCCGACGAACATCTTGTCCTCGTCGGTCCTCTCGAGGAGCAGGTAGGAGTCGAGGAGGTTGACAGTGCGGGCCTTGCCCTGCACGGCTGCTGAACAGATGGTGTTGGGCAGGACGTGGTTCTTGATAATGGCTGCGAAGAGAAGGAACAGGTTTTAGATTTCCGATGAGACGAGTGGGGATTGTCACATAGTGGGAATACTGTATGGTCTTTGAAGATAAAGATGTGTGATGATTAACGTAACTGAAGGAAAAGGAAATGCGTCAGTATACAATGAGGAATATTACCTGACACTGAATCAAACTTTCCATTCATGGGCCGTAAAATACATGAAGTCAGCAATTTTGCCGTTAGTAAATTTGTTGTCAGCAATTTTGCTGTCAGTACAAGCATATTTGAAAAGCCAGCTTAACTTGTCGTCATGCTTGCTCAAATAGATTCAATAATCATTTATATTGTAAATGACCAACACAGAAAGCAATTCTTTCGCTGATGACTCTGTAGCTTTGAAAGTTGCAATCGAGCCACATTGAAGAGAAAGTAGTCTGTTCAAATCAAATAATTTTTGATAAAAGTCTTTAATTGGGTCAATCCATATTAAGGCTAATGTTTTTGTTTTTACCATAACATATACTGTCTGTATAGGAGTTTGTAAGGGAAAACAGAGGCTACAGAAAAAGGAACCGACGAATGATCTAGGTAGAATGTACATCAGATGGAAGCGATTCAGGGAATATATACGAAGAGGGAAAATACCACAACCTGTGAGAGAAGAGATAAGCTACAAATACAAGAGGAGTCTGAAACCGACTGAAATGACAAGTTTGAAATGAAAAACAAAACAATATATAGACGTTATTTGAGTTGCTATATTTTCGACATATATTTAAGACTATTTTCTTTTAATGTTACCAATTATATTTCTTTGCATTCGAGAGAACTTACAGTCGATGCAAGCGTTTCCTTCGAGCAGGGATTCCAGAAGAGGATCTGAGAGTGTCCTGAAGGCGGCGTCGGTCGGAGCGAAGACGGTCAGCTGTCCTGGCTCGCGGAGTTTGTTCAGCATGCCGGCATTGCTGATCACTGCAACGTTGAAATTGAAAGGAGAAATTGAGCTGAAGAATGTTGATCGGTTACGAAAATTTTTACAGAAAGTCTTCAACTTACAAACTTAATATGTTCCAAGAAGCTGTTTGTAAGCCTACTTACTTCCATGTTTATAAGATACAATTAACTTTCAAAATCTGTTACTATACTGTACCAGCTAATGGAAAAATCAACAGAATATGACATACCACTATGTACGGCCTTTATAGACTTTGAGAAAGCTTTTCAGTCTCTTAAAACTTCAGCAGTAATGAAAGCCCTTCAAAGACTGATCAGCACTTACGTTGCTTCAAGATGGAAAACTGTGGGTCGGAGGCGATGAGGTCTGCGAGGCTCTTAGTGACGGGCTTCAGCACCCTATCGATAGTGTGGACCACGCCGGTAGCAGAGTGCTGGTTGATGGAGACCAGGCGGGCACAGTTCACGGTGGCCGAGGGAGGGACGGTGCTGTAGGTGTTGATGCGGAGGGTGGAGTTGTCGATCAGGCTATGGAGAACCTGTGAAGAAGAGTAACATTACTTCGGCCATCGTTCTCTTCCCCTGTTTCTTGTTGTTTTAAAGTTTGGATCAAAAGTCTTAGCCAGTTTTCGGGAAAAATAGAACATACTCTAACAGAAAATAGTAATTTGGATGAACTTTTTACACGTTAAAATCACTATATTTAGTTAATAAATTCTTTGAAAATAGTTTCCTTACAATGTGAGAAGATTTGGTTCATGAATTAAGAAATCAAGAGGAAGTACAGGTCCTTTGTCCCTCACCTGTTCGTCATGGAGCTCACTAGCGTAGAGGAAGCCCTTAGTCATGTGGGCCATAACCATGTCGTGGCTGTTGATGGAACGCTGTTGGCGAAGGTAGACCTCGTTCAGGGAACGGTCGGTTTCTAGGCCGTTGTCAATTTCGGTCTGGAATGAACACGAGATGATAATTCAACCTCAACTCCTCTCTCCTATGCTGTATTTATTGATATCAAAACTAGATGAACTTAGGACACCCAGCGGAAGCTCAAGCGGAAATTTATATTCCTTTTTCTTATTATATTCATCAACCCCAAGGGCACCCAGAGGAAACTCGTCCACCCGACTCACCTCCTCTTCCAAGTCGGCCGTGAATTCCTGCATGGCCTCGTTAGTGGGGGCGAAGATGGTCAGGTTCTGAGCGAGAAGCTCCTCCATTCCGGCTGACCTGGTCATGGAGAGGAAGTCCGTGGAGCCGATCTCCTCGAGGGTGTCGGGCATGGAACGCATGTCGACTGAAAATCAGACGGGATTTTAATTTAACCGTCAATTTGAAAAGTTGAAATGGTTTTGGAGTACTTTGAGAGCTGCATGGTTTAACTTCTAGTTAATTTATGATTTCCAAATTCCCTGATATTATTACTAACTTAAAATGAGAAAGTTTGAACTTCTAAAGTTCCACTGATTCAACTATTTGATTGAGAATATCGTTTAATAATTTGGTCATTCAGAATTGAACATTTTTACCAATGTGTAGTATCAAGTCTTACAAATGAAAAGGATGATAAGAATTATGATAAATCTTCTACAGATGAACATTGAGTCATATTAATATTAGACGAAAATAATAAAAGTATTGAAAGTCTATCAATTCTTTCTCAATATAGAAGTTTATCTGTGAAACTGAAGAACAGACAGATTAGATAAGTTTCTCAGAATAGAAATTGTAATTAAGAATGATAAGTAGAATCTTGAACAAGGTCTATGTAGTTAAAGAAACATTGGTAATTAAAATATATGATTTTTGTTAGGGTTAAGCCTCTTTTCTAGTTAATACAAAGAGTAGCATCATCTGCATAGACTACTAGACAATCTTAAAGGCCACCCGTATTATCGTACATTACAATATAACTATCAGAAGGCCCCAATACAAAATTGATATAGAGTTCATCATCATGAAACATCACAAAATCACACTTCTCCAATTAATAAAAAGAGTAGCATCATCTGCATAAGCAACTAACCTATTATAAAAGGTACCCACATTATTGTACATTACAATATAACTATCAGAGGGCCTCAATACAAAATTGATGTAGTAAAGGACATCATCATGAAGCATCACAAAATCACATTTCTCCAATTAATATAAAAAGAGTAGCATCATCTGCATAAGCAACTAGTATTATCGTACATTACCATATAACTATCAAATGATGTTCTTGTTATACTTACTCTTGGTACAACCTGATGCTTCCTTGATATAACCATGGCAACACTTGTAGGTAACGGTCACGGTCTTGTGAATTCCTCGACGAGATGTCCTGGAAGCGGAAGAAGCGTTTGAGATAACGTTTAACATTTACAAAGATCGGAAGAAACGTTTTAGATGGCATCTGTCGCGTTTGAAGCAAAATTTATTTCGGAGTGCTCACACAAATACACCAAACGATTATGAATACATTTATGGGAGATAAAAAAAGATTGCGATGACATTTATGAATGAAATACATGAAATATGAATGAATATCTGTCCTTACTTGGTAGTGCAGGTGTAAGTATTCCTAGTGTCCCTACATGTGGTCATCTCCATGTGTCCCAGGGAGAAGGAGAATGAAGGACCCGAGGATTCGATTGTGGGATCCTCGTCCTCGATGCCTTCGTCAACCTCCTCGCGGTTGGTGCACACGTTGGGTCTGCGGAGAAGAGAGCAAACCATATTAATAATTTCCTGGACAAAAACAATTGGTATTCAGCTAGCATACAGAACCAATAGATATTTAGCTAGCATACAAAAAAAATTTGTATTCAGCTAGCATACAGAACCAACAGCCATTTAGCTAGCATACAAAACAATTGGTATTCAGCTAGCATACAGAATCAACAGGCATTTAGCTAGCCTACAAAACAATTGTTATTCAGCTAGCATACAGAACCAATAGACACTTAGCTAGCATACAAAAGCAATTGGTATTCAGCTAGCATACAGAACCAATAGATATTTAGCTAGCATACAAAAACAATTGGTATTCAACTAGCATACAGAACCAATAGATATTTAGCTAGCATACAAAAACAATTGGTATTCAACTAGCATACAGAACCAATAGACATTTATCTAGCATACAAAGCAATTGGTATTCAGCTAGCATACAGAAACAACAGACTTTAGCTAGCATACAAAACAATTGGTATTCAGCTAGCATACAGAACCAATAAACATTTAGCTAGTATACAAAACAATTGGTATTCAACTAGCATACAGAAAAATAAACAATGATATCAATAAGATAATAGATTAAGTTGTTCCCTTTGATACTTATAATCATACGATCTGAGATTATGCAAGCAAGGTGGTGCGTGTGAGAAAAAATCACAAAGACTGGTGAAAGATATAATAATATAGTTGTTTATGAGTGTTTAATGAATGGATTGACTTACACATTTGGTCTGTGAAGACAAGGAAAGCCATAATTGACGGTATGAGATTGTAAATCATGTAAACAAGGTGGTGCGTGGGGAAAAAATGTTACAAAGACTGGTGAAAGATAATATAATATAGTTGCTTATGATTTTATAATGAATGGATTTTTTGAGAAAGTTGCATAATCTCCTTTATATAATGGAGAGCAAGTCTCTGGTTATGTATATGAATACATACATATCTTTTTTCCCAGACATGCCCAGCTCTCGCCATCCCTCGGGTAAGGGGAGATTGATTAGTCATAACCTATAAAAAAAAAATTTTCAGTCATGCCCAGCGCTTACCGTCCCTCGGGTAGGAGGGAGAGGGGACAGTCATACCCTGGTTAGGAGAAGGTTGCGTGTTTAAAGGTTTGAAGGCTGGTCATAAATGGCAGAGGCAAGGGACAGCGACATTTCCCTATCAAGCAGGACAATGCCCTAGAGACTAACCATATATAAATATAACTAGCACCCAAGCCCCTCTCCACACAAGCTGGAACCAAGAAGGGCCAAGCTATAGCTGCTGATGACTCAGCAGATAGACCTATAGGTTCTCCCAAACCCACCATCCTTAGCTCATAAGGCTGGTGAGGTTGCAGAGACCAAAGGATCGAACAAGTTTGAGCAGCACTCGAACTTCGGTTTGGATATCGCCAGACAAGGACATTACCAACAGGCAGTCATTTCTGACAGGTCGCGTACGATACGAGCAGCCTACAGTCACTTCTGACGGGTCGCGTACGATACGAGCAGCCAACAGTCACTTCTGACGGGTCGTGTCCGATACGAGCAGCCAACAGTCACTTCTGACGGGTCGCGTACGATACAAGCAGCCTACAGTCACTTCTGATGGGTCGCATACAATACGAGCAGCCAACAGTCACTTCTGACGGGTCGCGTACGATACAAGCAGCCAACAGTCACTTCTGACGGGTCGCGTACGATACGAGCGGCCAACGAGTAAAAATCAAATCATATCCTCAGATAACAACGCGCGAATCCCACAAACAAATAAAAACACAAACAACGCATCCCGTATCACTTTAAGTGGATCTATTGATGCACCTGTTACCAGCAATAAACACAAGAGGAATTCAGCCATTGTTTGTTTGTTGGTAAAGAATCTTACAAATCTCAGGAGTCCGGTACGAGCGGCAGCTGGTTGCATCAGGACAGAATGCTTCGCAAAACGCCGTATTGTTCTCTATTATTTTATGCAACAAGTTACACGTTATCCTAATCATATACTGTCCTTGCAACGTAGTAATTGTGTAATCTATGCAAGCAATGTCCTTGTTGCAAGAGAATGATAATACCATCTATGTCCACCATCGCGGATATACGCTCTCTGACCATCGCTTAGCATCTCATTGGAACGTTATTTGGAGTATTTTAGAGTAGCAGGAAGTCAGGTTGAATAACAGTTATTGGAGCATGGTGTAGAGAGAGAGAGAGAGAGAGAGAGAGAGAGAGAGAGAGAGAGAGAGAGAGAGAGAGTAGAGTTGCATCACGCTGAGGTGCTCGGAGGAGCGCAACGAACACTTCCTTATTAAGGATGAGTTTGGCCCCAACAAGTTTAGGTGACTCTTGTGCTTGTTGACATTCTCTCTGTCTGTCTGTCTGTCTGTCTGTCTCTCTCTCTCTCTCTCTCTCTCTCTCTCTCTCTCTCTCTCTCTCTCTCTCTCAGGGGATGGTTCCACAGGAAAAAACAACATAATAATCACTGTCTTCTTCATCCTTCAACTGCTGACCTGTGGATGAAACTGCCCACACGGATAACTTTCTCAATATCTCATACAAAATAGGACCATTAACACCACGTTGAACACCCTTATAAACAGTGCACGATTTAGCTCTCTATGATTAGCCTTCCACGCAAAATAGGACTATCAACAGCACATTTAATACCCATATAAATACTGCACGGTTCAGCTCCCTATACTTAGCATTTCATGCTAACATTGGACCATTAATAACACGTTTAACACCCCTTTAAATACTGCATTATCTGTACCTGGTATTTGGGCAACTGTTGTGGATAAACAGTTAGGGTCGAATAAATTTAGATTCATTTATGATGAATTATCTGGCGTTGCAATATCCTAGGTCTAGATAGGGTAGAAAGAACCCTTTAGCTATGGTAAGCAGCTCTTCTAGAAGGGCACTCCCAAAATCAAACCATTGTTCTCTAGTCTAGGGCAGTGCCATAGCCACTGTACATGGTCTTCCACTGTCTTGGGTTAGAGTTCTCTTACTTGAGGGTACACTCGGGCACAATATTCTATCTTATTTCTTTTTTTTATTAAAGTTTTTATAGTTTATATAGGAAATCTTTATTTCAACGTTATTACTGTTCTTAAAATATGTTATTTTTTCTCGTTTCCTTTCCTCACTGGGCTATTTTACCTGTTAAAGCCTCTGGTCTTATAGCATCCAGCTTTTCCTACTAGGGTTATAGATTAGCAGGTATTAATAATAATAATAATAATAATAATAATGATAATAATAATAATAATAATAATAATAAATACCTTTATATCACTACAAAGATAAGAAAATAATTTATATTATTAAAATAACCTGGTTAAAAATTAATATACAAAGTTATTGGTTGAATATAATTAACATAAAGATACCGAATAATGCATAAGCAAATTTAAAAGTTTAATGCAAAGAAAATAGACAAAAAATGTGGAATTAATGAAGAAAAAATCGCCAACTGACATCCAGTCTCTTTCACGGCTAGATTCCCGCGTCTCAATCCTATCGATTCCGTTAATAGTAAAAATAATATTGATGATAAAAATGGTAATAATAATAATAATAATAATAATAATAATAATAATAATAATAATAATAATAATAATAATAATAATAATAATATTAATAATAGTATATTATCAATTTTATTATAAATATTCTTCAAATTATTAACTTTCTCTTAAAACTGTAGTTGAAGCCAAAATAATTTTATGGATTCGAACACCATTTCCCCGCTTCTTTTTGACCGACGCTATGCAGCCGATGTTTCGATGTTTGGCGCCAAAAAATTTAATTTATTTCCAAATTTGTCGTAATTATCAATTTAATAAAGTTATTATATGGGATGTAATTGTAGGATGAATACAGGAAGAGCTTAAATTCCCTTTATTATACATATTTAAATTCAAAATTGATAAATGAGGCCTTTATCATGTAGTGGACGAGAAAAGGCTGTATTTGTTGTTGTTGTTTGTGTGTGTGTGTGTGTGTGTGTGTGTGTGTGTGTGTGTGTTTAAAGTGACTTCGATTTTCTAAAGTGTTTATAGTTTATATATGAAAGATTTACAGGTATTTTAATATTGTTAGAGTTCTTACAATGTTTTAATTGTTCATTATTGTTCTCATAATTCATTTATTTCCTTAATTCCTTTCCTCATTGGGCTATTTTCCATGTTGGAGCTCTTGGGCTTATAGCATCCTGCTTTTCCAATTAGGGTTGTTGCTTAGCAAGTAATAATAATAATAATAATAATAATAATAATAATAATAATCATTATTTTTATTATTGTTATTATAATAATAATGATAATAATAATAATAATAATAATAACAATAATAATAATAATAATAATAATAACAACAATAATAATAATAATAATAATAATAATAATAATAATAATAAAATAATAATAACAATAGCAATGATAATAATAATAATAATAATAATAATTATCATTATTTTTATTATTAATATTATTGTTATTATATTAATAATAATAATAATAATAATAATAATAATAATAATAATAACAACGGTTGTCAAATATAAATTAAGTTTTAGTTTCAAATTTCAAGAATGTGAAATCTGAGTTGCATTTCAGGAATATTACAGTATATTTTGTAATAACTACAACTCATTAATATTAAAAAGTCTGCAGAATCCCTCTTCTTAATGACTTTAACAGAGTTGACCTTTAAAGGCACCGAGACAAGTCTAACTAGACTGTTTGACCTTGATGTCTGGAGAGAGAGAGAGAGAGAGAGAGAGAGAGAGAGAGAGAGAGAGAGAGAGAGAGAGAGAGAGAGAGAAGCTTCAAGTCACAGATTCCTTTGTTCTTATGTGGCGGTTCTGTCTGTGACTTGAAGCTCTTCTCCCTCTCTCTCTCTCTCTCTCTCTCTCTCTCTCTCTCTCTCTCTCTCTCTCTCTTTATTATTGCTGGTATACGACAAACAGATCTATATACCGTATAATATAAATAATTCAGCGACTTACGTAAACAAATGAGAGAGAGAGAGAGAGAGAGAGAGAGAGAGAGAGAGAGAGAGAGAGAGAGAGCGGACCAGCAGCTGCTCCCAGATGCCCGTTACCAGGAACTCAACCCCTTTAAAATAACAGATGGATGAAAATTGAGGGTTCCCGTTATGGCAACACTCCGCCACCATCCTCATCATTATCATCACTGGCGATGATGATGATGGTGATAGATGATTGTGATGATGGCGGTGAGGTTAAACGGGGTTTTGGGTGGTGGTGAAGATGAACAAATATTAAAGGAGGATGATGTAGAGGGAGGGAGGGAGAGAATAATATACCGATGACGTCACGGAATGCCGCAGGGATAGTTGCCAGATATTACTTTTGCATTTAATACGTGCATCATTGCATGGTGCAGTAACTCGTTTGCAATTGAAAGATCCGTTGAG